>NW_021681743.1:0-176 GCF_001412515.2 Diachasma alloeum
GCATTAATCTATTATTATTGAATTAATCCCATTATGTGTAGATCGTTGGCGAACAACGAAAACGTTCCAACCGTTCAAACCAGTTGGAATGTTTTCTCTCTCCTTCTTCTCCATTTTCTTTCTCACTCGCACTCGTTAAGTTTGGCGGAGGACGGGCATAGTCCAATAAACGAAGG
>NW_021681743.1:304-717 GCF_001412515.2 Diachasma alloeum
CGTTCAAACGAGTTGGAATGTTTTCTCTCTCCTTCTTCTCCATTTTCTTTCTCACTCGCACTCGTTAAGTTTGGCGGAGGACGGGCATAGTCCAATAAACGAAGGTCTAACATACGAATGTTTGCTAATCAGGCTCCATTTTTGATACGATTTGTGATTTGGGCGTATGAAACTACTGGCGGATGTTTAAGGTTGGGGAACCTTAGTTTGTGCGGGGGTTGAAAAAGCCAAAAAACTACCCCTGAAAACCGTTTTTTCGAAATAACTCGTGAATAGCGCGCTGTACGTCCAAAAATGTGATATACAAAGTTATAGAGCTCCAAATTCTACACAAAAAATGTTTAGGGCGCTTTACCTCTATTCCCAACCGTTCATCCCCCAGAGCCGCGTGAAGATCAGATGGGAAAAAAAAT
>NW_021681743.1:771-1035 GCF_001412515.2 Diachasma alloeum
ATTTGTGATTTGGGCGTATGAAACTACTGGCGGATGTTTAAGGTTCCCCAAGTTTGTGCGGGGGTTGAAAAAGCCAAAAAACTACCCCTGAAAACCGTTTTTTCGAAATAACTCGTGAATAGCGCGCTGTACGTCCAAAAATGTGATATACAAAGTTATAGAGCTCCATATTCTACACAAAAAATGTTTAGGGCGCTTTACCTCTATTCCCAACCGTTCATCCCCCAGAGCCGCGTGAAGATCAGATGGGAAAAAAAATGTTTT
>NW_021681743.1:1220-2178 GCF_001412515.2 Diachasma alloeum
ATGAGAACCTTTTGTGCGAGAGAGAAGTCTCCGTCTCGCTCCCACTCTCTACAGCTATTCACCCGACCGTTTGCGCATGCGCACACGGGCCTGTGGAATATCACGGACTGAATGCGAGAATAGTATATTACGCAACAAGTGCGTAATGGGTTTTTTGGCTCGTGGGAAGTTGTAAAACGAGCCGAAGGCGAGTTTTACAATCCCACGTGTCAAAAAACACCATTACGCACGAGTTTCGTATACTATTTTATGTCATAGGGCCCAGAATCCGCGATTCTACCGAGCGAAGCGAGGTTATAATCGCGTGATTCTGGGCACCTATGACATAAAAAGAATCATTTGAGGTTTTTCGTCAGCCGTTCGCTCTCTCTCTCTCTCTCTCTCACTTTCGGATGAAAAAAAGGCTGTTTGACGGATAACCAAATTACCCATCAATTAACCCTCTTTCATCTTTTAATCTCTGTAAAAAATGAAAGGAACTGTCATGAAAATCACAGCGCAGTAAGAAAAATAATTGTTTTGCGGCGCACAGTGACTCCCGGTAATTAAAAATTCACCTCACCCTCCTAATTGCGATTTAGGGATGAAACAAGCAGGGGTAGAAGCCTACTTGATACAAGACGAATGATCGTTACTTTTTTTTTCTTATTATGCTTTTTTTTCTTTCTTTTCTACCAATTTCATTGATAGTAAGCTTCCGAAGGGAAGCATATTAGAGATTAAAAGATGAGAACCAAATTCAATAGTGAGCCATCAATTTTTTATTCTCAACTCGCATTTGCAAAATCATCATTTTCTCTTACTTTTCTTATCAATCAAAGTATGTTGTTCTATTCTGATTCAATTATTTCCTTTGATTTGTTTCCATTGGCAAGAAATATGAATTCCACTCAAACCAGATCTCCACCGTGTCACTGGGAAAGAATGGTCCGATGAAATCCATGCTATCGTCTAATTT
>NW_021681744.1:0-223 GCF_001412515.2 Diachasma alloeum
AACCAAAAATAATCGATTTCAAAATTCAACAGAAGGGGCAGAATGAGTTGGTAAGCAATTTCCCGAATTGACTCCCCCCCCCTGCCGCTCCCTCTCGCTCATTGAGAAAATTATGGGGAAAAACGGGTTTGTATATCGTTTTCCGACTTGCTCATTCAGAAAATAAATAACAAATGGGGCGAAATGGGTCTGTGAGCTATTTCCCGCTTGACTCCCCCCCCCC
>NW_021681744.1:296-12408 GCF_001412515.2 Diachasma alloeum
CCCCGCCACCCACAATAATGTATTGCGAAATTCGCCAAATGGGGCAAAATGGGTTGGTGCTAATATTCCAAATCAACCCCCCTACCCCCCAAACCAATCTAATATTCATAAGTGAAATAGAATAAAAAATATGCCTGCGATTGCTGACAGTTTCCCGCCGACTCGATAATTTAACACTGGCGCCATCTCGCGGCTTCTCCCATCTGAACTTCTTTACCACATAGCACACCATCAATAATTTCTCCTAATTATACAAAATAACCTATTAATGAGTATTAATTGAGAACAATTGTTCGTCTATCAGCATTTAAATAATTTTTTGATTATATTTTAATCATTTTTGGCCCATTTTTCACCTTAAAATTACATCCATGCACATCCATGCTATTATATGGATGTACCGTGGGACCTCAATCGCCAGGGTTGAATAAAAAAAATATATCAGGGCCGCGAGGGAGGAGGAGGGTTCAACTCTAACACTTTCTGATCCTCATATTCGGACTCTTACAATATGACCCTTAGATGTTGATCGTTCTGATTCTCATATTTTTACCCATACCTTTTGACTCCTAGATTTTTACCCTCAATTCCTCTTCATTCAATGCTGGAACTTGTGAATTAAGGAAAATATATACATACATTTAATAAGAACAGAACGAATCAATTTAAATTAATCTAATCATGAAGACAGAATCAGAAAGAAAATAAAATAAAATGAAATAGTATATATTAATCTAGCGATGGGCGCGAAGCGCCCGTTCGATCGTATTACAACCTAGGGGTAAAAATGTAAGGATCACAATGGAAAAAATTAATTATTTATTGATTTGTTTAATTAATTAATTTAATTGATTGATTTAATTCATTTATTTAATTCTTAAGAAAATTTATCTATCGACAAATTAATGAATGACTTAATTTATCGATTCATTAGTATAGTTTCAGGTAAGACTCTAAAATGGTCTTACCTTTTCGATCTTAATCGCTGCATCAATTTTACATTGCCAACTGATCTTTCATCTTACCGAACTAAACCTACCTAGAGATTTTTAAATCAGACCCGTTTTCAATCTTAAAGTTGCGATCTCAAAATTTAAGATCGGAACGGGACTCATGAACGATGTTAACGTTCCACGAGCATTCTTAAAGCGCCCAATGAGGGAATCACTCATCGGCTTCTCGTAAAATAGAGGCAAATATCGCCACAGGCGGTGCTATCCGGGGTTCAGTGTCACGAGTCCCATATCCGTAACATGTGGAAAATTTTGGCCGAGCAGAAGAAAATTCTTTTTTTCTCTTCAACCCTAATCAATAAACAACTTTAGCACCACAAGAGTGAACTAGAAGAGTTACTTGTGGCATATAAAAAAAATTTAGCCAAATATTTTCACATTTAGTGTATATTTCTTATGCACGGAGAGAAATATTCAATAAAAATTACGTATATTTTCGTAATTCCGGAGCAAAATGTTGTTGTAGGAAATTTTGCGGAACTGTCACGGACATTTTCCGGAGTGTTCCGTAATTTTTATCTGAAACTCTTGTGAAAAATTACGATACCGTCACTTGAATTTTCTGAGTCGATTCCGTAATCGGTGAGTGAATTGTGAGTTCCATAATTTTTACTGAACATTTCTCTCCGTGTGAAGTGAAAATTTTCGTGAGGAAATCGCTCTTAGCGCGCCTAAATTCCGATCTTATGTTAAGATCGGAAATTGGTTTGATTTGCAGACCGTTTGTCGGACTTGCTGTCTTAAGTCTTAGTTTCAGACCACTCGTAAGACCGGAGTTTTTACAGTGTTTTTACAGTTGGACCATTCTTCCGTTTACTCGACGTAATTAATTGATTCAAGGGACGTATGTACAGATGAATCTGTTCATGTGCGTTAAATGTCCATATATCACATGGGACGAAGCCCTTTCTGGAATGCTCCCATTCGTGCGACGTAGTTTCAAACCTAGGACATTATCTTATTATTGTTTCTTTTTCTCAATTCACTCAGAAATGCATGAATGTGTAGTGAGAGGGTAGGAAAAAACAATCAGTCAATATTTACTTTCTATGTTATCAACTGTTGCGCCTGTTTTGCTGATAAATTAGCAATAGGCTTCCGAATAGGTTTGAATATGATACTCACTTCTGACCTGCATTTTTGGACTTTATTTCTGACCTACACTTTTCACCCTCATAACCCTGAATTTCAACTCTCCTAAACCATAGCCGTGACCAGTATGTTCCTTATTTTCGACCCTCGTGACCATCATCTTTAGTTTCGACACTTGTGAACCTTGGTTTTACCCCTCGGAACCTATGGGTTTATAAACCTCACTAGAAGGGTCAAAATGAAGTCCGAATAAGGGTCAGAAATGTTGAAAAAGAGTCAAAACAAGGATCTGGATAGATCGGAGTGTCAGAAAGGGTCAGAGTAAGGTTTAGGAACGGTCACAATGAGGCTGATGGAGGCCTTAGGGAGTTCGTATGGAGATTATATGGGTATCACATAAGGGCGATAGGATGGACATACGGCGCTTATGTTAAGGTCATATAGAGGTCAGATAGGGATAATATGGAGTTCTAGTCCATATACTGTGACAGGTCCCGTATACCTTTTTAAGTCCATTGAATTTTATCATTGGACTGTATGTTTTTGGGGTCCCTGAACACGAATGTGTGAACCATTTTTACGCGGTGTGGTCAGTTTTGTTGATTTATAACAATTTAATTGTTCATAACGCAATTTCGCGGAAACGGTTGGAGTTAGGCGAAAAAATTTCAAAGAAAAAATGTTCCTCTTATTTTGACCCGTCAAATTTTGAAGGGACGCATCTTCTAGACCGTTTTCTGATGAATAATTTTAAGTATTAACTTCTTTCTCTTCTCCGATTATTTACGACAATATTTGAACGAAAAGACGGCGAGGACTGTCTAAAACGTCGCTAACAACATCACCCGCAATGTCCAATATATAACACTTTTAGGTCCATTGAATTTGATCGTTGGACTTCATGCTTTTTGGGTCCCTGAAAACGAATATGTAAACTAGTTGTGCGAGGCGTAGTTAGTATTGTTCATGTATAATAATGATTTAATTATAATAATTATAATAATTCAATTGTTTATAACGCGACTTCGCGGAGGCCGTCCTATTTAGACAAAAAAAATTTAATCAAAAAATGTTCCTCGTCTGAAAATACATGTATTTTGACTTATTATTTTTATTCCTATCTTTTATATCCTATACTCTTATAGACTATAAAAGATAGGAATGAAAATAATAAGACAAAATACATGTATTTTTGACCATTCTTTGTTTAAAACTTTTTTGGCTAACTCGACGGCCCCCGCGAAATCTCGTTATAAACAATTACACTATTATAAATAAACAAAACTGACCACACCTCGCAAAAACAGTTAACAAATTCGTATTCAGGGACCCAAAATAGTAGATTATGTCATCAGGCGATAAAAGTATTATCTGGCGAATGTGGAAATTCGCCACATTCGCCAGATTATGCTTTCATCGCCGTATGACATATTGTATTTTATGTCGTTGGGCCCGAAAACCGCGATCTAACCGAGCAAAGCGAGGTTAGAATCGCGGTTTATCGGACCTAATGACATAAAAACATAAAGTCAATGATTAAATTCAATGTATCTAAAAGTGGTATATATCGGACAGCGGGTGATGTTGTTAGTGACGTTGTCGGCAGTACTCATCGTCTTTTCGTTCAAATATTGTCGTAAATAATCGGATAAGAGAAAAACGTTAATAATGAAAAATATTCATCACAAAACGGTCTAGAAGATGCATTCCTTCAAAATTTGACAAATTAAAAAATTGACCAAGATAACTTGGATTCCATATTACGTTGGATGGCAACTGGGGCTGGTTTTCCTAATTTGCATCAAATTATTTCGTTAACCGTTGAAGTTAGGAAAAAATGTTATAAAAGAGTAGGTGAGGCCGGGGCAAAATGAAACCCCGGGGCACAAGTGGCAGCGGGGCAAAATGAGACGCCGGGCAAAATGGGACCTCTCTGTTTTGCTTTATGTTTCAATGAGACAAATGAGTCCAGTGTTTTTTCCTTGTAACGTCGTTTAATAGATCACATAAGTAAAAAAATAAGCTTTCGAAACGAAGAAAGGAACTTTTATCCAAGGCAAGCTAACTGTCGTTATGAGCAATATTCTAGTTTTGACGGAAGGGGAAAATTCTTTGCGTCATGCAGATATTTCATCTTATAACTATGAATTTTTAGAGGTCATCATAATTTTTTTTTTATTTGAAAATTAAAAATTCTTGGCTAAAATTTGCGTTATGGTGTCAAGGAATTTGCATCATATTTTACTTTCATTAGAATTTCAAGGGATTTGGTCACTGAAAATACAAAATCTCATCGGAAAATCAATAAGAACTGCAAATATAAGATTAATTATTCCCTCCAACTTAATATAAATCAGGAAAATATCAGTTAATATAAGCTTGAATTATCAATTCATTGGGAATTTTTCGTAATTTGACCCTAAACATTCATTTTTCCATAGAGATTCAAATAAATTGAGGAATTCTTGTCTTAATGCTGTTTGCAAATTTTGAATTTTCAGTGAAATCTAAAATTTGATTATATGTTTTCTCTCTGAATCGCATTCAATACCACTCTCCTGGAAATTACTATTGGACTGTTCATGAAATTTCAATCACGAGGGCCGAATGATTATAAATCGAATGAAACAATTAAGAGTCTCCCGTTTTATCTCACAAAGGTCAAATTTCTCCATGGTCATACTTTTTGAGGGTCAAAAGACGTAAGCATCATACTTGCTAAGAATTATGCATCGCGAGGGTCAAATGTCGCCAGTGCCAAACTTTGTGAGTCAAACGTCGCGAGGATCATAGAATGTTAACAATTTTTGTCTGAAATTTCCAGTACAATGTTCGAAAATTTTTATCGCATTTAAATTTGATTGAAATTCCAAGAAATTTCGTCCTTGGAAATTCGAAATTTTGTGTAAAAATTAATGACAACCAGAAATTGCAGCCTTATTCCCTTGAAAATTCATAGAAACTTAGAAAATTTCGGTGAATATATTCTTGACTTTTCAAGACAGTCACAAGGAATGCGATTCAAGGGGAAAGAAAATCATGAAATGTCAGTTTTCACTGAAAATTCAGTGCAATTCGGCACTAAATATTCAGATTTCATTGGAGATCCCAATACATTGAGGAATGCTCTTTATGCTGCCTAAAATTCTGAAATTTCACTGAATTTTCAGTGAAATTTGAAATTTCAAGATTTATTTCCGCCAAATCACATTCAGCATTACTGTTCTGAACATTTGCGATCAACTGTCTATAAAATTTGTTTTTTTTTCTAACAGTGTAACAATGGTAAAACGATCACAAGGGTAAAAAAAGCAGAGTTGGTAGGATAATCTAAACGCTCCATTGACCGCAAGGGTCAACCTAAAAATGCAGATAGGCCAATTCCGAAGGGTAGACGGTCACAAATCGAGCGAAGTAATCAGAATTCTCTTCCGCTAGACCTTTGTGATCATCCTGCGTGCTCACCTCTTCCATTTGGACTTGGTGATTATCCTGGTTGTCTCGGACGCTTGACCCTTGTATTCGTTTAATCCTTGAAATTTTCCTGACTGCCTGGTTGACGCTTGTAATCGTTTGACCCTTACGAGTCATAATTCCTAAGACGCTCGACACTCAATAATTATGATCTATCACACAGACACATCTAAACATGAATTGCGTTTTGCTGAACGTAATTCACGATTTTGCATTCGTAAATTACACTCAAAAATACCGTGAATTATGGTTACGTGAGAGTAATTTACGATTTCGTATTTGTAAATGACGCTCAAAACTTCCGTAGATTACGTCCAAAGAAAGTGTTTCTTCTGTTTCACTAATTGTATTTTACGCTTAAGGAATCGTGACTATTATATAATTTACTTATACGTAATTTACCATGAAAAAAATAGTTTTTTATTCTAGAAATCATGTTATTATGCATTTTTTTAATTCGTTGTAAATTATGAATGGGTAAACATAAAGTGAGGAAAACATCATTTTAATTTACGAATACAGAATCGTAAATTACGTTTACGCAGCTGTAATTTACGGTAATTTTGAGCGTCATTTATAGTTCAACTGTAAGCGTGAAATACGCTTCAGAAAGTGTAAAAGACGACTTCTTAAAGGTTATTCACGTTTAGGTTTTTCTGTGCGATATATGTGACGGTTGATCCTCGCAAGATAAGATCCTTGTAATCAGAAGATCCTTATGACGTTGGAGTCGCGGACTTCAATCCTTGCCTTCGTAGATTTACGAAGTTTGACCCGCGTAAATATACCGAACATTGATTACACTGTTAAAAAAGTTTGTAAAATTATTATACTTTTGCTGCATCAAAGTGTGGTAAAATTACAAATTCGATGGTAGAATCGGTATTTACTATATTTTTGTATGAATATTGCAGTCAATATGTGGAATTTTACTACAATATATAGTGAAATTACTACAGGGGATTGTAAAATTATTATTCTCGTGTATGAATTTATTTGTATTTGAATTTTCGAATACAATTACCGGGAAAATTGTACTTTTCCAATATTTTTGCAAGACACACGTGTATTAAAATTACAATTTGTCCTTCAAATTTACAACAATAATTTAAGCGTTCCTTCAGAACTGAAAATTTCAAGTACAAACGGGAAAATTATTATACTTTTTCGAAAATTTTAGGATACTATCTTTTAATTTTATAATTTTTATTGCTTCTCAACATCTTTTGAAATTTAATTTTTAACCAACAAATAATAGAATTTCAGTCAATTTTTGAAATCTCAAACAATAGACTTTGGCTAGGCGTAAACGAAATCATAAATTATACTAAATAGTTGGGAGAAACGTTAAAATAAAACGTAGAAATAAAATTTTGGACAATAGTCCTCTTTTTTCTTATAGTTTTCACGTGAGGAAAATTCCCCATTTTTTGCTACCCGGTTACGGCATCTCCAGACAGAGTCCTGGTGGTCATCACATGTGCGCGTAACGAGACCGCGTCATCCTCCGGTCCGCTTTCCTTTTTTTTGTACATAGACTTTTCCGTATGCCTTTTCTTGGCCAATTGCAGTCTGGGGAAAATACTTTCCAACCAATACAATTTTAGAAATTCCTTCCAACCCTGAATTGCAAGGCCCATATACCACCTCATGAAAATCTTAAACTTTAGTCTTCTCCGAACAGTTCACAGATTCGTCTCGTAAACTTGGTGATAAAATTTTCTTATAAATGAAAAAGATCTTTAAATTCATTAAGAGAACGTTTTTCTTTCAATCTCGAAAATTTCAACGAAAATGCTTTTGAAACCCCAATTTTATGAAACTGCCGATCTTTTCTTCTAATACGTTATTACCACAGTGAACAGTTCATTATTATAGAGTGACTTATTATGGATTTTTGTGAGTGATATTATTGGGAAGCTGAGAATTATACTGGACGCTGTAGCGGAACAACGCAGGTAAATAAAAATTTCCTCCATCATTCGGGTAAAAAAGATAACAATGAGTTCTGAAGTAGAGTTTTTAGACATCCCGCAAGTAGATTCCTTTCAATTCCCTTTAATTTTTCTCAAGTTTGACATATTTTAGGATTTTTCATTTCTTTGTTCATTCGGTTTTTCCAGAAGAGAATGTTGTTCAGCTCGAGAAACAATAAAGCCTGAAAACATACATAATTTTTTTTTCTCCGAATATTTTGCTTTATTTCAAACATAATTTTGCCACGGTTTCAGTTCTATTATCGACAATTTGGAAGGCTAGAATTCGATTTTTTCTTAAAAATTATTTTTCCGTTGAAGACAAAAAAAAACCATAGGTACAGTCCAACCTCTACGCGAGATACGCCAGAGACTGTAGAATTCCCAGAACTTGCCTTTTATTTCGCCACTACTCTGTCGAGAGGAAAGGGGGGACAATATTGTAGCCCAAGTGGATCTTTTCATCATGAAAAAAAGACTGCTTTTGTTGTAATCTTGTAGTGATTCCCAGTCCGAATACATCATAGGTGCCGGGAGTCATAGAAATTCATTTAGCCGAAGAAAAAAAAATTGATTTGTTCTGAGGTATTGATATCCTGTACTCACCGGCGATATATACAGTCCTTAATTAGTCATCACACTCTTATATGGTTCCCGCGTAGTGTATAACGTATGAAATACAATGAGACACCCTGTACAGAGCCCGTGAATGTAACTATCGCAGCTTCATCTAATGTAGAGATTGGACTGTTAGTACACCGAATTAATAAACATTGAAATCTATATTTGTTTCCTTTAGGCATCATAATGTTCCAGTGCAGGTTCTGCGATTACTCGACAAATAAATTCCGGGACTTTTCAAGCCACAGAAAATTACATGCAAGTTTGAATGGCAATTTCTTCTGTGGATATAATCGAAATTCCATTGATATCAGTCATATTTCGACTCATCGTTCTTCATTTTCAAGAAAAAGAAGATGAGTTATTTCGATTTGAAGAAGTGAGTATGACCAGAGTGCTTCATATAGAATAATTGTCCTTGATTAATTGGCCTGTATTAACTCATTTATAAATTCGTTTTTTCAGGAGAACTTGACGGATGAACAACTCCTGGAAAACATTCCGAACCTCACTCCTGTTCTTGTCATAAAAGGTAAACATAATGTCGTTGTGAACCAGATTTGCGATCCATAATGACATCCCAGGCAATAATATGCTATTTCTCATTCTCAGGGCGATCACTTTATGACGAGACTGCAACACACGCAGTGGCACTGGACAAGAAAATCTTGATCCCAGTGAACGGAGTTCTTGATGGAATTTTATTGCTGTTCTCCCTTTACTACGTTTTCAGAGTTCTGTACCCAGACACACTCTCCCGTACTTTGGAATTCATTCAGAGGTATTTTTTCAAAGAAATATATGTAGATACGAATCATATTTAGAGAAATAATAATTCATAATTGTTGAGTCATTCGGAAATTCCTGATTCATCTTGTCGTTATTGCCAAAATGCTTATTTCACAATATAAAATATGAAATTCTGCATTCCAGATGTTTGCTCAGAATGAATCCCAAAACTGGACACAAGAGAGCATCAAAAAAACAGAAGGCAACGCCTTTTGACCTGAAAGTCAAGAAATTCATCGATGGACTCCAGCAATATATAGAACATCCCTAAAAGCATGAAGCTCACCATATCAGCATATTTTGAACGGAGGAAATTAAAATGGGAAATCAATGAATTATGCTGAAAAAATTCTTGCTAGATCTTTGCTAGGGATAGTTTGAGTGCCATTATTATTTCGACTAATTTCAGTCAGATTCATGATGAATTTATGTGCAATTTCCATTTAACAAAAATAATTATGAAACATTATGAAATAATTTAATGACTTTTCCGAATATTAATGGATTGATTTTACTTTCTCAATACTTTTTCTTAATAAATTTATTGGTGTTGATCGTGAGAATTGTAATGTTTTGTTCGTTATTCATATTTGAAAATTATAAAAAAAAAAATCCCAATACCTACATGAGAATATCCGAATATTACTGTATGATTTTTACCATACAATTTTAAATAAAAATTATTGCACTCAAGTAGTAAAATAGTAATTCCGGTATGAGAAAATTACTACAGTCCCATGTAGCAAAATTCTGATAATCTCATTTAAGTAAGTTGGAAAATTACCACAGATAAATGTAGTGAATTTACAACACGAATGGAATAGAATTGCTCTTCTTATGTAGTAATTTTACAATATTCGTGTATGCGAGTATTCCTTTTTTTTCCTAGAAAATTCTCATATGATAACTGTAAAAAAAGTGTTGTAATTTTACCACACTATGTGTGAATAAAACTTCCAACATTTTTGTTAGAATTTCGGGTCAAATTTTTTTAACAGTGTACTTCATTAGGAATTGTAGAGAAATCAATTATTCGTGTAAAACCTCAAATTTTTCAGGGGTCTCATTTTGCCCCGGTCTCCCCTAATTATGAATTGTTTAATAAAGAACTTTTTTTATTTAAACTATTTTCGTTTATTCCCAACCGTTACCAATGTAACCTGAGCGGAGTGCATGAATGATCACGTGCGCGCACTTCCGTCCTCCCCGACCAGCTTTCAGAGGTGATAACTCAATAACTATGAAAGATAAGAATAAAAATAATAAAACAAAATGGATGTATTTTCAGACAACGAACATTTTTGATTTGAAATATTTTTGCCTAACTCCAACCGTTTCGGCGAAATCGCGTTCTAAACAATTAAATTGTTATAAATAAACAAAAGTGGCCACACCTCTCAAAAATGATTTACATATTCGTATTCAGGTACCCCAAAAACATGAAATTCAATGGACCTAAAAATGTATACAGGACCTGTCACAGCGTTTGGACTATTCATAGAGGGGTCATAAAATTGTCATATGAGGCTCATATGGGAGCCATATAGCGGTCACATCAGGGTCATATGAGGTTCATATAGGGGTCATGCGGCTGTCATATAGGGGTCATAATGAAGTCGCGTGTGGCTCATATAGGGGTCATATAGAATCACCCACAGTATTGGCCTCTCTTGATTTAAAGATGAGACATTTCTACAGCTACGAATCGACAACTGCTGATGTTATTGGCACTATTCTCATATAATTTGAGCGCAGATTAAATCGATTTGCACAATATTTTTTTCATTCTGACAAAAGCCTCATACCTTCGGACAGGAATAAAAAACGTCATATTCCGCTTCCCAAGTCCGAAATTAATTATTCCAAAGTAAAAACAGAAAACTTGCATTTCAAATATTACAATGCTTCTATTTGGAAGTAACAAAGCTACCGATAAACCCATGAAAACGGAGGTGGGGAAGCTTCAAGGGCCAGACCAAATAGAGGTCTTTGCATCATTCTTTCAAATGGAAGCATTTTTCATGTTATGATGACTAATTTGGATACTGCAATCAGAATAGGATATTTTTTGACTAGGTCCTTGTGTATGTTTTTCTGTTTTTTTTCGGTGTCCCATGGAGAAAATTTTCAATAAATGACAGCGGTTTCATTACTTAATCTCAAGTAGAAACGGAGGAATGAATTTTCAAAAGCGCGGAGAAACCCCGAATGGCTCTCCGGCGTGGAGTGAGTCCGGAGTAGTCCAATGAACGAAGGTCTAACATACGAATGTTTGCTAATCAGGCTCCATTTTTGATACAATTTGTGATTTGGGCGTATGAAACTGATGGCGGATGTTTAAGGTTCCCCAAGTTTGTGCGGGGGTTGAAAAAGCCAAAAAAATACCCCTGAAAACCGTTTTTTCGAAATAACTCGTGAATAACGGGCTGCACGTCCAAAAACGTGATATACAAAGTTGTAGAGGTCAAAATTCTACACAAAAAATGTTTAGGGCACTTTACCCCTATTCCTAACCGTTCGTCCCCCAGAGAAGCGTGAAGATCAGATGGGAAAAAATATATTTTCCATTTAAAAAATTGAAGTTAATGAATTGTTTTTATTTTGTGATTCGGAATATCCGGGTTTTTTTTTCCATAGCTTGTTTATTTATTCAGAGCGAATTTGATATATGTTGCTATTTATATCTTGACATTGATTCGATGAATTTTTTTTTTCTTCCATATTTTTTATTAGAACATTTACCACAAATTAGGTCTTGATCGTACCCGCGAATCTGATATGGATTCAAAGTTGAACGCAATTTTGTAGCTCCAACCCCTAAATCCGGTGCCGGGAATGAGAACCTTTTGTGCCAGAGAGAAGTCTCCGTTTCGCTACCACTCCCTACAGCATTGTTGCGACCATTTGCGCATGCGCGCACAGGCCTGTGGAACATCACGGACTGAATGCGAGAAAAAGAATCATTTGAGGTTTTTCGTCAGCCGCTCGCCCTCTCTCTCTCTCTCCCTCTCGGATGAAAAAAAGGCTGTTTGACGTAGAACTAAATTACCTAACAATTAACCCTCTTTCATCCCTTAATCTCTGTAAAAAATGGAAGAAACTGTCATGAAAATCACAACGCAGTAAGAAAAATAATTGTCTTGCGGC
>NW_021681744.1:13011-14062 GCF_001412515.2 Diachasma alloeum
CTCTCTCTTTCTCTCTCGGATGAAAAAAAGGCTGTTTGACGGAGAACTAAAGTACCCAACAATTAACCCTCTTTCATCCCTTAATCTCTGTAACAAAAAAAAAACTGCCATGAAACTCATGGGCCTGTGAGAAAAATAATAGTTTCGCGGCGCACAGTGACTCCCGGTAATTAAAAATTGACCTCTCCCCTCCTAATTGAGATTAAGGGATGAAAAAAGGGCAGTAGATGAGTACTTTAATTCTCAGTCGAACTGGTTTTTTTTCATCCCTTAATCTTAATTAGGAGGGGAGAGGTGAATTTTTAATTACCGGGAGTCACTGTGCGTCGCAAAACAATCATTTTTCTCACTGGCTCATGACTTTCATAGCAGTTTATATTTGTTTGTTACAGAGATTAAGGGATAAAAGAGAGTTAATTGATGGGGAATTTAATTCTCCGCCGAACTGCCATTTTGTCATCCCTTAATCTCAATTACGAGGGGAGAGGTGGATTTTTAATTCGCGGGCGAATGGTGAAAAGTCAGTGTGCGCCGCGAAAGAATTATTTTTCTTACTGGCCCCTGAGTTTCATGGCTGTTTATATTTTTTTGTTACAACGATTAAGGGATGAAAGAGGGTTAATTAATGTAGAATTTAATTCTCCGTCGAATTGCCCTTGTTTCATCCCGTAATCACAATTAGGAGGGGAGAGGTGAATTTTTAATTCGCGGGCGAATGGTGAAAAGTCAATATACGCTGCGAAAGAATTATTTTTCTTACTGGCCCCTGAGTTTCATGGCTGTTTATATTTTTTTGTTACAACGATTAAGGGATGAAAGAGGGTTAATTAATGTAGAATTTAATTCTCCGTCGAATTGCCCTTGTTTCATCCCGTAATCACAATTAGGAGGGGAGAGGTGAATTTTTAATTCGCGGGCGAATGGTGAAAAGTCAATATACGCTGCGAAAGAATTATTTTTCTTACTGGCCCCTGACTTTCTTGGCAGTTTTTATTTTTTTGTTACAGAGAAAAAGGGATGAAAGAGGGTTAATTGATGGGGAATTTAATTC
>NW_021681744.1:14243-14405 GCF_001412515.2 Diachasma alloeum
CTCAATTAGGAGGGGAGAGGTGAATTTTTAATTACCGGGAGTCACTGTGCGTCGCAAAACAATTATTTTTCTTACTGCGCTGTGATTTTCATTACAGTTTCTTCCATTTTTTGCAGAGATTAAGGGATGAAAGACGGTTAATTGATAGGTAATTTAGTTCTC
>NW_021681745.1:0-4003 GCF_001412515.2 Diachasma alloeum
TTCTCATCATCTAACCCCTCCGACTTAACCCTTACAATTACACCAACAGCTGGAGCCCAATGACCCGGCTCCGGGTGGCTGGGGCTTGGTTATCGAGCTCCGGCATGCCAATGTTCGGCCAAGGCTGAGTCAGATCTGTTAACCAAGGCTCGGTTACCCCCCCTTACACCGCGGATCAAGCCTGGTTCCCAGACATAGCCGAACCTTGGCCCAAGCTAGACTGCTCAGACCTGGCAAGCCCAGACTTGTGCCAGACTTGGCCCGTTTTTTCAACACTGGCATTTCCTACCTGGGTAAATACTTCATGAAAGCGGCTGGTGCCTCCTCATTTTTTTCATAGATAGTTATCACAGTTAAACAAGCTGAGTACATACCTATAAATTGCACTTTATGTCTAGTTTTGGAAAGCAATTCATTGCTCATGTTTCGCAATGTCGAAATGTATGTGAGAAGAGGTTCAACACGCGATCTCCATATGTGTTGTCTAATTTCAAGCGTGCTTTGTAACCTTGACCGTAAGGACTACGAGAATTCATGAAGTCGAATAATATATAAATATTACGGATAAACTTGATTGTAAGTGATGTATTCTACGCCTGCGGTTAAGTAATTCTATTAGATAAATTATAATCAACAGGTTCTCTCTGGTTCCACTCTGTATTTTGGATCAGTGAATACACTATCCTAGGAATGTTTGATCAGGTCATCCAAAAGATTGTCATGATGATTCTTCAAGGAGTTTATGCAATTCTGGACTACTCAAAGCAGCCGAATACACAACTGAGTCAACTCAACAAACTCCACTGAACAAAAAATGCACCAGGTAACATAACCTTATCGCAACATCTATTCTACAGGAGGTCTTAGGTAGCTCAAACGTTACAATCCATGTAAACACGAATCTGATAGACCTGGGTGATGTTCATGCTTCCACGGTTACACCTGATCACTTACTTCGATGAATCGTGTGATTCCACCGGGAATTTGGCTGCAAATATACCAATTGTAGTTGTTTAAGTAATCTTTACAGCGTATTAAGAACTTCTGTGAACTTCTGTGACGGCAGTAACTTAGGAATGTTTCACAAGCTCATTCAAAGATATTATCATGGTGATTCTGCGCGGAATTTGAGCGATTCTGGAAAACTCGAAGCAACCGAATACCCAATTGAGTCTTCTCGACAGGCTCCAATGGGCAAAAAGTGCACCAAGTAGCATAGTCACACAAACTATCTATTCTACGGAAAATCGCAGCTAGTCTGAATGTTGCAACCAACGTAGCGGTTAATACGATAGCGTGAGATGATGCGCATGCCTCCAGGGCTGCACCAGGTCATTCATTACGATAAATTGTGTGATTCCATGAGGAATTCAGTTGGAAACGTACCAATTGAACTTGTCCAAATACTTATGGTGTATTGAGAGAATTGCCATCGTGATTCATCGAGGACTTTAAGTGATTCTGGAAGGCTCAAAACAGCCGAATACTGGATTGAGTCATCTCGACGGTTTTCAGTGGGAAGGCATACCAGGTAGAACATTTTCAGTAAAATATCTATTCTGCAGGAAATGTCAGTTCAAATGTTATAATCCATGTAAAACTGAATCACGCTTCCATGACTATAGTAGGAACATCTATCCAACAGGAAATTTTGGTCAATTTAAATATTACAATTTATGCACAAATAAATCTAATACACTACGATGATGCGCATGCTTTCCTTATGGAACCAAGTCAATTATTTCAATAATGCATGTGATTTCACCCATTTCATCAATATACCCATTACGGATCCCTAAGCATAGGAAGGTTGAGGTTGTTAGGGTTTTTATGGATTTCGAGAGGGTTTGGAAATCCATAAAAACCTCATCAACCTCAGCAGCGACAGAGGATATCAAGTGAACCCCATTTGGAAAACCGTCCTCCCGGTTTTTTAATTGACCGGCTGATCAATTAAAAACATACGATTGGCTGACCCCCCTTCCCCTTCCTCCTCCCCTTCCGCCACCATCACAGGGGAAGACAAGGGCAACCCCCAGACATCGGAGCTCAGAATTGGAGCTCGTAGCCCTGAAAATGCAGACTGCATTGTTTGCGAAACGTCGGCGCAATGCTGAAACCAAACGCGGCATCCATCCGGAAGCCAATAATGTCGTCATTAAAATTAAATGGAACAACTTTGAATACATTGTATAAGGTACCACCGACAGCCCAGCCTGCTTCAATTGCACGAAGGTTGGACACTATGCCAACCTCTGCCCAACGAAAAATCCCTGTGCACGGAAGGCGAAATGCTGTTGGAACAGCAAACTGACTACCCGGCGACCGACCCTCCTCCAGTAATCTCCCCTTCAGATGTTGAATTTCTTCAACTGAATCCATCGCAAGAAGGTAGTCAACAAAACGACATGGACACAGAAGCATGCTCCTCCAAGCACACCCGCGCTGCAGAAAAGACTCTTCAAACCGAAGTGGAATCCTCCGAAAAAGACAAAGAGCCCAAACGCACCCGTTTAGAAAAGTCTCAGTGACATCAGACTCTGACCCCACCAACTGACGATGTATCTGAAAAAGCAGATAATACCGTCTTCCTCGCCACCAAAATATGCCAACAAGACCAACAAAAGTAGTAGAAACTCCAGTAAACAGAGGAAAAACAAACTCACCGAAAAATTTATTCGCACTCACTCTCCCCGACTCCGACCATATTTAACAGTAGCAGCGTCTGACAACTGCATTGATTACGAGACTTTCATCAAACTACTTCTGGTCTGGCTTAAGGCACAAGACATCGATAAAGTTAAGGAAATACACACCGACACCGTGGAGGAGCTCATCATATTTCTACGTTTCATAAACATATACGTAGATGATAAGACAGTTCAATCCACCATATTAAATCTGCCTAATCGACTTGACGACAATTTCCAAGGAGCAGATTCTGACTCATCCTCTAGTCTGAGCTCCTACAAATCATCAGGTGATAATGCAACCAAAACTTCCCAATTTTAATCTCATGTTTTGGAATGTTCGTGGTCTACGTAGGCACTACGAAGATGTTTTACTAGCCTCAAAAGAATACCATCTGATAATCTGTGTTGAAACCAAAATAAACCCGCTCGACACACGTTCATTGAATTTCCCCGGATTTAAAATCCACCGCAATGACAAAGATGTAAACACCAGAGGAACTGCCTTTATTTACAAAAAAAAATTTGAATATCAAAATCCTCGAAGACGTCAAGGATCCCCACCCAGATGTTCAACTCTCCGGGTACCAGATCACCAACCTCTCCGAGCCTCTTTCGATCATCTGCTGTTACAGAACTCCCGGTGCAACACTTCAAGCTGATTATTGAAAAAAAATCATATCGACTCACCAAGTCTCGTGGAACTGTGAAAAAAGTGACTCTAATGGTGAAAAGTTTCTTGAGTCCTTACAATCTGTTTATTTATTCTTACACAACTCCTCTTCCCTCACCGATTTAGATTCCTATAGAAATAAATATTCCAACTTTGATCTACAAGGAAGACTAGGGAGGTGTTCCCCTCAGATTTTGATCAAACTCATATATGTTGTAGAGAACTCAAACCTAAAGGATACGTATTTTTTTTATCGGCTAACTAGGGGGCTTCGCCCCCTGCTCGCCCCGCTCGCCAACTCGGGGAGGGCTTCGCGAGCCCTGAAGTTGGCTTCGATGAACAGAAAAATGAATGAAAAAAAGAAAAAGAAGAATGGCCTTCAGATTTCTCATGAGTTCCATAACTGTTTTTTTTTTAAATCCGAGAAAATTGAAAAATTTTATTTCTCCTTCAAAATCGTTGGAAAAAACTTTGCTCTCAATGAAGAGTTCAATCTTCATCTATACAGGGTGTTTCAGAAGTACATGTACATCTGAACACCCTAGGATCAGGGGGTGATTCTGAGCAGAAAAGTCCTCTTGCACTTTTTGATCAGACTCACCCCTAAAAAGTTAATGGCAATTAAGGGTGGACCAATGGG
>NW_021681745.1:8186-9522 GCF_001412515.2 Diachasma alloeum
AGACAACCAGTTTCTGCCATCCGCTCATGAAGGAGAGGAAACACCCGATGATCGGGTGCCCGACGATCAGGGTTTCTCTCCCTGTTCCTCTCCGCTGCTCGTCTGGCAACTCCACAACACTCACCATACACAAAATGCACATCGCGATATACTCGAGCTGTGAACGCCATTGGCACGATAAAAACTACGGACGGAATCACGAGGCAAAATGATCGGAATGGAAATTGGGCTTCCCTCAAAAACAATACACGATCGTCAGTTGATGTTGTCATGAACGGCGGAGGGGGAAAAACAGAGATCAAACAATTGACGACGCCTTGTATATGAGCAAACGAGGGTGTGGGTAAAAGAAAGAGGATAAAATTTGAAAAAAACACCAATAATCTCTGCAAAAGGCTTATTTATTTNGATTCGGGTCGGAGCAATGAATTTGTGAATTGAAAAAAAAAAATTTTTTTCCATCTCTTCGCACTTTAAAAAATTCACTCCTCCCTCCCTAACAGGTGCTAAGGGATGAAATTTGTGGCAACGTGTTGAGCATTTAATACTCAATACGTGACACAAATTTCATCCCTTAGTCGCGATTCGGGTCGGAACAATGAATTTGTGAATTGAAAAAAAAAAATTTTTTTCCATCTCTTCGCACTTTAAAAAATTCACTCCTCCCTCCCTAACAGGTGCTAAGGGATGAAATTTGTGGCAACGTGTTGAGCATTTAATACTCAATAAGTGACACAAGTTTCATTCCTTAGCTGTAATTAGGGGGGGTGGGATGAATTTTCAAACGAGACACGCTTTTCCCGCGCCACTCGTCACCGGAGTTCACTGGAGGGCGACCACGCGCTTTCAAAAATTGACTCCTCCCTCCCTAACAGGTGCTAAGGGATGAAATTTGTGTCACGTATTGAGTATTAAATGCTCAACACGTTGGCACAAATTTCATCCCTTAGTCGCAGTTAGGGTCGGAGGAATGAATTTTTGAATTGAAAAAAAAAATTTTTTTTCAATCTCCGCACTTTGGAGAATTCATTTGAAAACATATTTTTTTTTCAATCTCTTCGCTCTTTCAAAAATTCACTTCTCCCTCCCTAACAGGCGCTAAGGGATGAAATTTGTGTCACGTATTGAGTATTAAATGCTCAACACGTTGGCACAAATTTCATCCCTTAGTCGCAGTTAGGGTCGGAGGAATGAATTTTTGAATTGAAAAAAAAATTTTTTTCTCAATCTTCGCACTTTGGAGAATTCATTTGAAAACATATTTTTTTTTCAATCTCTTCGCTCTTTCAAAAATTCACTTCTCCCTCCCTAACAGGCGCTAAGGGATGAAATTTGT
>NW_021681745.1:10319-15767 GCF_001412515.2 Diachasma alloeum
AATTTTATGCCTTAGTCGCAATTAGGGTGGAAGGAATGAATTTGTGAATTGAAAAATTTTTTTTTGCAATCTCTTCGCTCTTTCAAAAATTCACTCCTCCTTCCCTAACAGGTTCTAAGGGATGAAATTTATATCACGTATTGAGTATAAAGTGCTCAACACGTTGGCACAAATTTCATTCCTTAGTCGCACTTAGAGTCGGAGGAATGAATTTTTGAATTGAAAAAAAAATTTTTTTTTCAATCTCCGCACTTTGGAGAATTCATTTGAAAAAAAATTTTTTTTTCAATCTCTTCGCTCTTTCAAAAATTCACTCCTCCCTCCCTAACAGGTGCTGAGGGATGAAATTTGTGTCACTCATTGTGTATTAAATGCTCAATACGTTGGCACAAATTTCATCCCTTAGTCGCAATTAGGGTGGGAGCAATGAATTTGTGAATTGAAAAAAAATTTTTTTTTCCATCTCTTCGCACTTTAAAAAATTCACTCCTCCCTCCCTAACTGGCCCTAAGGGATGAAATTTGTGTCACTTATTGAGTATTAAATGCTCAACACGTTGGCACAAATTTCATCCCTTAGTCGCAGTTAGGGTCGGAGAAATGAATTTTTAAATTCAAAATTTTTTATTTTTTTTTTCCATCCGTTCGCACATTCAAAAATTCACTCCTCCCTCCCTAACTGGCGTTAAGGGATGAAATTTGTGTCACTCATTGAGTATTAAATGCTCAACACGTTGGCACAAATTTCATCCCTTAGTCGCAATTAGGGTCGGAGGAATGAATTTTTGAATTGAAAAAAATTTTTTTTTTCAATTTCTTTGCGCTTTCAAAAATTCACTCCTCCCTCCCTATTAGGCGCTAAGGGATGAAATTTGTGTCACTCATTGAGTATTAAATGCTCAACACGTTGGCATAAATTTCATCCCTTAGTCGCAGTTAGGGTCGGAGGAATTAGTTTTTGAATTGAAAAAAAACTTTTTTTTTCAATCTCTTTGTACTTTTGAAAATTCACCCCTCCGTCCCCAAAAGGCGCTAAGGGATGAAACTCGTGTCATTGAATTGAGCATTTAATACTCAATAAGTGACACAAGTTTCATTCCTTAGCTATAATTCGGGGGGGAGGGATGAATTTTCAACCGAGACGCGCGTTCCCCGCATTACTCGACGCTGTAACCAATGGAAAGACGATCGGTTGATCGTCCTTCCATTGCGTGTGGAGGGGGAATTATGTTCTCTATTCATTCTCTCCTCTTCGTCATTCCAGCGAACAGAGAGAGCGAGAGAGAGAGAGAGAGAGAGAGAGAGCAATTTCGTTGCGCTCTTTTGTCTCGTAGAATGGTGGGGCGGGCACACACACATATGCTGCATATCACATGGATGTGCGCCCGCTTAAAAATCACTCCCCATTGGCCCACCCTTAATTGCCAATAACTTTTTAGGGGTGAGTCTGATCAAAAAGTGCAAGAGGACTTTTCTGCTCAGAATCACCCCCTGATCCTAGGGTGTTCAGATGTACATGTACTTCTGAAACACCCTGTATATACGATCTATTGTCAAGTGTATGTCGAGTCCCTGACGAAAGTTGTCCGTTTATGCTAGTCGATATTTCATCAAATGTTGACACTAGCAGACGTCGAAATGATATCGATATATGTCAGATCTTGTCACTCGACATGTGATGGGCCAGTGTTCAGGTCAGTGACCCGAACTGACGTCGAAGTGATGACGAGGATTGGTCAAGTCTGGCCGTTTACATGCACGACCTTTTGTCGAGTGTATGTCGAAATCCTGTCGAAAGTTGTCCGATTATACTAGTCGATATTTCATCAAATGCTGACACTAGCAAGTGTCGGTAATTGGTCGAGCGCGGTAATTTTCAAGGGAAATAATGATGTCGAGATTATGTCGAGGCTCTGTCGACTGTATAGAATTATACCAGTCCAAATCCTGTCGAATATTGGTAGTAGCACACGTCGAAATGATGTTGATAATTGGTTAAGTGTGGTAATTTCCAGGGTAAATAATATTATCGACATCATGTCGAGAGATTGTCGAATGTAGTCCGGTTATGCCACCCCACAATTTATCGGATGTTGATACTAGTAAGTGTCGAAATGATATCGACATAATACGTCAAGTCTTAAATTAGCAGAATAGAAAATCCATTAAGTCCTTCAATTAGCATAACCGCCATTCTGTCGAAATCACGTCAGGGCTCTGTCGAACTTCGTTCAATCATACCAGCCACCATTTTATTGAATGTTCATCCAATGAAACGTCTGAATAATGTAATAGTACATTAGAGTACAAGGGCACAAATTTCGTTTTTAACGAATGTGTAGTTTACAGGCCGAACCGAAGGCGAGGTCTGTACACACATTCGTTGAAAACGAAATTTATTACCGAGTGCTCTATAATATTTTATGTCAAGTCGTGCAGAAGTCGAGTTTTGAGCAGGCTGCGCGAAGCGCAGCGTGCGATAAACTCTACTTATTGCACCGCGCGACATAAATATATTTATACTTTTATGAATGCAAGTGTTAAGGGCAATGACTTCAACTGACAGTTGGACGATGTCTATAATCGACCAAGTATGTTAGTTCTATACNCAGTGTTGTCAGGTCGTAACGTCAGCCCATTTAAAATTGTACAGGATTTGGCTATAAATAGCCAAAATCTGGCAACCCTGCCATGAAGATCATCTACTACTACAGGGCTTACCGCAAAGTCGAAATGATTTAAGCAGAGTAATTCAGATGGAATTTCTTTTATGCCTTCAATGGTTTTTTTACTGTTATGAGCTGCAAGGATCTGTTGGCGGACACTCTCATCAGTGCGCATCGTAGGCTCTGGTATTTCGGGATGTNTAGTTCAATCTGATGTCGAACATAGGACTGACCATCATTAAATGTCTCAATGGTTGCCAAAATCTGTCAATCGTTGAAATTGCAAGAAGTATTAATCGAGATATATGGAGTCAGATAGTATGTAATCATCCAAAGTGATATAATAACATTGAAAGAGTGCTGATATTGAATGGACATTTCAACATATCGAAATGAATCGAGTAGTGTCCACATAGGAAATCATCGAATAGTGAATAGTTTAATGAATCGTACACCANGAATAGTGAATAGTTTAATGAATCGCACACCATTTTCTCAGTAAACTTAATTCTTTATTAATTCTCGTTTCCATTGACTATGAATAAAATATATCTTGTTAATCAATTTGCTATTGATTTGTGAGGGGGATAAGATAAAGTTCATTTGCAATAGAAATTTCAATCAATGGACATCTACAATTATTCATCAGGAAGAAAGCACTCTCATCGGTTGTCTCCGCTACTACGATATGATCTGTACCACGCAAACCAGTGTTAACTGCATATGGAAAAACAAATATGCCACATAGTTCAGTATTATTGTGTTGAAATGTGATAATTCGATTAATTTCGCAGTAAGTACCATCCCACATCAGGAGTTTAGTGTCATCAGAACGATTTCCTCTCTCATATTGCAGTGAACCATATTCAATACTATTGTGTAGAATTCTTTGATACTCAACTACTTCATCGCATTGGTAGACATGTTTTTCGAGTAAAGACTTCGCCTTATCAGNCTTTTATGCCTTCAATGGTTTTTTTACTGTTATGAGCTGCAAGGATCTGTTGGCGGACACTCTCATCAGTGCGCATCGTAGGCTCTGGTATTTCGGGATGTGGGAGAATCGGGTATCTCATATTGCTAGCTACATAAATTCCTATAATTGTACAGAAAGTTCAACCATAGTACCCAGAATACTGGGCCATACCAAGAAGCTTGCAACGACACTTAGAATCAACAACACAACATGTTGGTATGAATTTACTCGTCACGTCGGATGATCTATCAGGTTTCCAACGAATCCCTTTGGAAGACAAATGATTCGCCTCTTCCACAAATGGTTTCAAGTAAGAGTTCATATTCGGCTCATCTTTGTCATACCACAATTCAGCAAGAAACATGTACTTCTGTCTCAGATTTGGTGGCACCTCATTGATGATAATGAAAATAGGCCATGCTGAAGCCCCAGATGACCGATGTACATTGAATCCATCTGTATTGAATGAATAAGTAAAATCACTTGATGAAATGATGTTCTCTTGTTGTAACCTAATATAAGCTTGGCCATCGAAAATATCCTTGATGTTATCTTCAACCTTCTTCACTCTCTCCGAACGATAATTCAATATTTTCTTCATATTTGGCACCTTTAAAAACGGTTTTAACTGATTCTCCAAACTGAGAGTCAAGAAATACTTCATTTTCCCTTTTTCTACATTGACTTTACAAATATCGCAGTAACAGTAAGTGGCTTTCATTACATCAATATTACCCAAAAATTAGAGCACTTTGGACAATACCCATTCTTAGTAACCCCTGATGAATTTCTGTTTATAGTTGTCCACAATTTCTGTTTATTCGTTGGTAGGTAGTTGCATCCGAAGAGAGTGTTGTCATTCTTCATGGAATCAATCAGGGCTTCATAAGTCCAATCATGTCTGACTGATGAAGCTAAAGATATCAATAGAGCTTNTTATTCATTAGCTGATTTTGTTTCTTTCCGTAGGGAACTAAGAAACAACAACTAGAAATAACAATTTAACAAGATATGAGGCACGTAACAAACAAAATTATTATCATATAGTAGCAAGAATGAATTTTTCATATAATGTATTTATCGGCTTTCGACAATGTCAAATAGTGGAATAAAATAGGAATATACTACGTCTTTTTCCATTCCATTGAAATCAAATGTCAAATAATTATTTTAATTCGCTTTAAAAAAAATGAATGAATACTATTTGATCGCAGCGATGTAGTCAAGTGGGAATATCTATTTCAAATGGAATTTAATTGTGCTGAACTATTTAAACTAGTCTTTCTATGTGAATATATAGTACCCAGCTCTGGTTCTTACCTCAACAAGTTTGTTGACTTAGAGTAATGAGTAAACTAATTTTATTGTTGTAGAGTCACACAGGGATAGGTTGTAATTAGTTTCAAATGTGCCGCATAATACTCCTCTCGAAAAGCTGCGATTTAAACATCTCCAAATGCAGGTTTGCTAGGGTCATCTGAATCGACAAGTGAGCAGAAAACGGGCCGTCCTCCAATACCACTCTATTCTCTATGACTGTTGAATGACTGCACTTGTCTTAAGAAAACCCCGATAAAATCCGAGATGTAAAACACAACATTTTTCTTTCGCTGATTCCCCAATTTTTTTTTCCGATGCGTGAGTTGTCAATATGTCAAACTCTTTACGACAGTGTCCATTTTGCCTCAATGACCACCTGAGCTGAATGACGGTGCTGACTCCCCACAGTGCGGTCACTTTGGGGTACTAAAGTGCCACAAATGTTATGTCCTACCGAAGTAACTAGGAGGACAGTAGCGCCAATGAA
>NW_021681746.1:0-912 GCF_001412515.2 Diachasma alloeum
TATGTCAAAATTCCTCCAGATGTTGCAAGCATGATTGTAGTCCTCGTCAAATATGTCAGCATCATTCAATAGCGAATAGAAATATTCTTTTCCGGGTAATTTTCTTTCATCAAGTTTCTCCCATGAATCCATATATTCATATGGGAATACTCCTTTGCGCGTGACGAGTTTAAACTGGTTCAAGTTGGTATAATAACTAGACGTAATAATTTTTTTATCATCAGATAAATATGATGACAATTTATCTATACTGCTCGCCATGAATCGAAGTGAGTCAATAAATCTCAAGTGAACTTTTGTCGCTCCCACTGATTTTGTAAACGAAATATATTTTTCCTTATTAATGGGGAGTAATTTCACTGAACCTTCAAATTGTTTGGCTAAAGCCTTAATAAAAAAATGGGAATTATAACCAGATAAGTTGTGAAAAACTACGGGGATTGTACATGCCTCCTTGTAGTTCAAATTACAGCCTGGATGCGCAGTACCTCGATATTTCCCCGTGAAATGACAGTGATCCCGGTGCTTCACCGCTTTATCTGTGAATATGTCTCCACAAATGTAGCAATTTTTCAATAAACCACTCCATACAATCCCGCCCCCGATGAACACACAGTTCAGACTTTGAGTCATCATAATTACACTTTACATAATATGCTACACTATATGGCACATGTTTTTGATAAATTTTAGTATTGTCATTATTGTCATGAGGTACTTTTTCCAACAAATATTCTGTATCGGCATATACAACAAAGGGAACGCGAAGCTGATGCTTGAAATTTTTAAACTTTAAATATTTGTCATTATTTGCAAGGAATATCATGCGACACTTGTTTATGGAGATGCAATCCATTCTGTGTTTTGCATAAGATTTCTCCACTTTGAAATGACACAAGCATCTATCACATA
>NW_021681746.1:2340-5884 GCF_001412515.2 Diachasma alloeum
CCCATTGGAGTGGGTTAGAAGATATACAGCGGAATACCTGTGCGAGGAGCTGGAGAAGACCATGGTTCTCCACGCGGAGAATGAAGCCATTCTCCAACATTTCCCCCTTTTGGCCGCCCACGTGATGTTGGACCCTCCGGCAACAGTGTGGGTCACCGCTCATCCCGCAGTGGGTTTGATGTGGGAGTTCTTGCTCGACGAGGACTTTGAAGAGCGCACCACCAAGTACCAGGCTCGACTTCGGGAGGAGCAAGCGGAGCGAGAGTTGGCCATTAGAAGAGCAGAAGAAGAAGGAGACGGAGAGGCTGAGGATGAGGACGAAGATGGCAGCGTCATCATCATTCATGAAGATCCCCGCCAGGAACTCAACAGGATGGAGACCGACGATGATGACGTCGTCATCGTCTGGGAAGGTTCGTGCCGGGAAGTGGCAATGGAGACCGACGATGATGATGACGTCATCATAATTGATGATGTCTGGAGGCCTGAGGAGCAAATGATGCTTGGAGATGGTGATGATGATGATGATGATGATGATGATGATGATGATGATCATGATCATGATGACGATAGTGGGTACAGTACTGAGGAGTACAATGAACCCCAGCATCTTCCGCACGATCAACAGTTCCAGCATCATGAGGAGTGTCTGCTGCATCAACAGACTCAGCATCAACAGTCTCAGCAGCAGCCTTGGCATCATCCCCAGTACCATCAACAGCCCGAGTATCAACAGCACCCGTGGCATCATCCCCAGCACCATCAACAGCCCGAGCATCAACAGCACCTTTGGCATCATCCCCAGCATCATCAGCAGCCTCATCAGGAGGTAGAAAATCTCACTTTCTACCCGTCAGCTCTGGTAAGTACTAAGCCCTCACTGTCTCTTCTTCCTTATCAACAAAAATTATTATAACGTTTTTTTCTGCTTACAGGGTTATCCAGGGTATGTGGAGCTGAGACCTGGAGTCAACTTCCCAGAAGCCTGGGCCCACCAAATCTCCAGAGCTCAGTCAGATGAGCTTATAACGCGGAGGATTCAGGATGGGCAACTGGGGAGGCCAGCCAGAGCCATCGATCTGGCTCCGCAAGGATGGCTGCTGATTCTCAACGGGGCCTACATGTTGGTGCCTCGAGAGAGCTGGGAGCTCCTGACGGGGATTAGCCCTGAGGGTTGTGATGGTGTTGGTGCCATGAATTTGCCAATGATCCAATGGCAGCACGAGGCGTAAAATGTCATAATTGATGGAAAAAAATTATGTAAAAAATTAATGCTTCTATATATATCTTTCTATATCTATATATATATATATATCTATATCTATATATATCTATCTATATATTATATATCTTCTATATATATCTTTTAGTAACAATTATAATGTATAAAATTTTAGTCAGTAATGTTCATGAATAAAAAAAAGTTAAATTTAAATATTCTTTGTTTATTTGTCGTCCCATCCTTTTTATAGCTTAAGCTTTCTTCGACCGCTCCGCCACAGCATTGCACTCCAAAAACCGCGACTTAGAACCGTGAATCAAAACCGCGAATTAAACCGCGAATTGAAACCGCGAAATTACTGATTAATTGGAGGCGCCTGGGAGGGGGGGGCAGGCCGTCAGGCTCAAGAATGCGCGAATTAACTGATTAATTTGCCTGCCACTTGCGAGCGACCTCTCAAGAACAGACCCTTCCTACAGCGTTGGCCCAAAAATCGGTGAATCAAAACCGCGAATTAAAACCGCGAATTAAAACCGCGAATTAAATCCGCGAATAAAACCGCGAATTAATCGGCCACCTACCACCCACTCGCGGGACACCCTGAGGCAGACCCTTCTGACCCTTCGCAAAACGGTTGAGCCAGACACGGCCTCATACATCTACTGACACGGAATTGACTGGGAGGATGGAGATCGCGAAATTCAAAAGGTCGAGCAATTCCTCCGTAAATTATCTTATATGGCATTAAAAATGTATGTAATAAACTCAAGTAACAACGTAATTGGAAAGAATTATGTCCAATTATGTATTATGCAAAATAGTCAATGGCATAATAGTAGTACCTGCAAACGAGGCCTTGCCTTACATAGAAATACAATGCACTTTTCACGGAGTCGAGCACCAAGGGAAACACAGATGTGCCCTGAATCGCGCCCTTAGAACAAGGGCGTGGCTCACTGCACGGCCACACGTTTGTAGTAATGCTCAACGCCAGGGACGTGATGATTCATCTGGTCATATTGATGATGAAGCTTACGACCATTCTGGATTAAATGATGGTCGCCAATATAAAATAATCATATAAATAACACCAGTAATCAAAAATACTATAAACAATATTTAGCGCACACTCAAAACCAAGGGGTATATTCTAGATTCATACGATTCTTGACAAAGGAAAATTCTCCCTTTGTTCCTACTTTTATGTCAATGAGTCAAGGATTCGTCGCATACGATTGTGGTACACACATTACAAACTTAATTTCAATATCATTGCTTGACTTGAAACCATGCAACGTTCAGCTTCGGAAACCAATAATAACTGAAACCCATGTGAAATTGCTCCAATTATCCCGATTTGACTATGTACATGTTAAACTCTACCGAGTATCTCTCGACCGGATAATCTTCAATTGTGGTCACGGATCTCACAATTCTATCGTTCATAATGGATACGCAGAATACCTGCTAGATGTAACTTCTGACGTATGCCATGACATGCATATACATTTGAAGTATCGTTATGGAGTTCCTTGTTCCTCGGACTCGCGCACAATGGCACCATAGAAAAAACAGCCGTCATTGCTGGAACTGTGCCATCAGATGGAACGTGCGACGGTGGAAAATTCAACGATAACTACGGATCCTGGAATAACGTCGTCGTTCAAACAAAATTCGAGTTTACACTGGAAGACTATTAGACTACAGTTAATATTGAAAAACCCCCTCTACTGGGTTCCCACTTTGTCGTAGTGAGGGGGCTCGGTCGCGGGCGGTGGAGGTCTTAAGGACTACCGCTGGCCGCGGTCGCTAAGAGGAATCCACCCAATCCATGTGTGTGAGCGGCGTAAGCCATGGCCTCAGCCATACCGTGCCTAAGGATGCGTGGCACAGGGGGAGCTGTGTCGCTAACGGTGCCTCTCAGAAACCTGGGCGACCTCTGAGAGTAGTCTTGGGTATAACCCACCCGAGACAAGCCAAGCCCTGGGCAATCGCGGCAATGCACCAGGTGAAAACGCTTAACCGCGGTACTCGTGGGACTAAAATGGAAACCAATTTAAAAAATCTTAATATTGAAAAAGCAACTTCGGGTGGGGCCAGCGATGGCGAACACACGAAGTCTGACAAGGCTGACCAGTCTGGTACCGATGTGAATCGGGTCAGACTGAGTGGAGCCGAGAGAAGACGTCGCAAGAGAGCGAAGCTGCATCAAACCTCGGGGGCGATTGCAACCTTGACGGATGCAGCAGCGAAGGTCGATGAGGGAAGGGGGGAGGGGGCTACGAGGAAGGCAATAAAACGCCTTCCATCAGAGCGTACTAC
>NW_021681746.1:8103-27605 GCF_001412515.2 Diachasma alloeum
TTAGGACCAGAAAGCTTCTGGAGTTGCACAGAGGGGATCTGAGGGTAGCAGTAGGGCTCCTTACGGGTCATACAGCTCTCAGAGCTCATCTGTTCAAGATGAAACTTGCAGAACAAGAAGACTGCAGACTGTGCGGAGGCGATAAGGAGGGCGTCATCCACATTTTATGTGAATACCCCCTATTAGCACTCCGTCGCTATAAAATCTGGGGCCAGGCTTTCCTGAAACCAGAGGACTTACAATAAGCGGCTGTCACCAGCCTTATTAGCCTAGTGAGAAACACAGGGCTGGGGCTGTGTGACTGACCAAAACTAAGGCGGAAGTTACAAAAGGTCGTATGATTTAGATGACTCTGGGCGCTTTAAGTGACCAGCCGCACTTTTTCCATTCTATTCTATTCTAATATTGAAAAAAGTAGTATATACCTCAAACAAAGGACCCCTTATGAACTCCCGAAAAATAGATGCATGGATAGTGAAGGTCGTACTGTCTTCTGGAATTCCGCCCCAAATAAACAGTGTTCGTTAGAGGAGTATGATGTACTCTACGAACGACCCGCACAACGTGTTTACGATAATTCTACCTTTAAGGTACTTCCGCAGTAAGTATACTTGGTGAAAAGTTCGAAATGGTATAAAGACGCAATATTTGGATCATATGTTGTTGACCACATTGAAAAGATATTCCCAAAATTTCAAGTCGCTGGGCCACCCCATTTTTGAGATATGCATCGCCAAACATTCAAATTTTGTGTTTTTTCCATTTTTGACGATGTATATCTCGAAAATGGGGTGGACAAGGTACTTGAAATTTTGGGAATAGTTTTTGAATGTGCTCAACAACATAGGATCCAAATATTGCGTCTTTATACCATTTCGAAATTTTCACCAAGTATACTTACTGCGCAAGTTCCTTAACGACGATGTTGAATTGCTGGGCTAATTGGTTTATTCGTGGTCGGCAATATAATCAAATTCTTGGTGGACACATTCATTCACAGATATGCAGTTCATCGACTCTTTGGATAGAGTTTTTGGCTTCTGGGTGCTGTTTGGGACTCGTTGACCAATTTTTTTTATTACACTTCAAAGAAAGGGTTTGCGAGAAAGATTTAGAAAAAAACAACACAGAAAAGAAATCACCTGAGGAAGTTCAATTGAGCGCCCCTGTCGAATCACCTGTCTCTCAAACAACTGACAATAAAATATATCCTAATATAACTGTACCAAAACAAACATTTTATCGATATGAGCACACAAAGGATTGAAACCACCACGAGGAATATTTAGTACAGGACCTTTGGCAATGGAAGAAATGTTTCTACAACTCAATAAACCAAACGAACAAAAATTCTCCTCTCGTGATTCTAAAACTTTATAAAAAATGAAAGATTTCCTAAATAATTCTAATAATAATCACAATAACAATAATATAATTAACTGCCATAAGAAAAACTCACTCTCTTACAACCATTCGCGTTATTGGAAAATTCTATCAACTAATCTGCCAACCGTGTTATCAAGGATTAAAAAGCGATGAGCACCGGAAATGGCAAAACCAGTACAGCGGCCGATTATCTGACCCATCTCATCGCCCACGTTGAGGATATAAAAGAAGTGGAGTAGTTATTGCAAGGATTAGAAGCAATCACCTGTTGCCAAATGACTGGATAGACCGACATGAAAATAATATGCTGACAGATGCGCAATCTTTGACCCTGATAACCTCAGATTGGAGCGTAATAATTATCATTACGCCTTCCCGCCATGCAACATACAAATTCCCATATGCCAAATCTGTAAGAAGGAATCAGTGGAAAGAATTCAAAACGGAGATCATTGTGTTACCTGCATCTCTACTACGTGGGAAAGGAGAACTGCCGCCCTCTTTGAATTGAAGAAGAGAGATGAACTCCTCCTCGGTACTCATGAGACCGTAGACGTTGTATCTGAAGGATCCGCCAGCTCCAGTCTAACAGAAGAAGAAATACTTGAATTCATCAAAATATTATGTGAATCGAACACAACTTTGAATCCCGAAACTAATTCCTATAAACCAACTTCGACTTTTCTGAGCTACTAATAAAAAAGACATAAAAACTTACCTAAACCCAGAGGGAAAGAATTATTAGAAGAACATTTGGTTTTTTTTATTGACCCATCGGTCTTTCACCTACAAAGTAAGGAAGGATGTAGTATTATACAGAAAGACACAGGTCAATAACTCCGGTGCATGTTGCATACCGATTCTCCTCCTGGAAACATTAGTGGTCCATACGCCATAAAGATCTGGAGATCACCCCCCTTTGCTTAGGTATTGTCCCTTGTCCTCTTCACGTGCATTTGACCATATAAAACCTCAATTTTTTCCTAATAGTTCAGTTTACTCTGAAATCTACTTAGCTTCACAAGCTAGTCGATCCTCAGCCGGTTCAATCCGGTGGTTTTATGCTCGTTTTTTAGTTCGTCACCCTCGCGCAGTGGAAATGGAGACTTTTGGAGTTGGATTCGTGAACACCTTGTACAAGGTGTACAGGACCCTGAAGTCTACTACCAGAAGGAGGCCTCGGAACCTAACCGTCGCAGAAGAAGTCTGCTGGCGGCTGTTCACGGAACATCTCCGGGACTTCACGGAAGCCTTCTGTCAGGAGCATGGCGAGTTCCTGAGGAGGCTGAAGTAAGCCTACAAAAACCGGGAATCCTGGAGGACCGATGAGGAAATGGAATACAATCTCATCGACTTTCACGGACTCTGCTGCCTTATGGAAGCCCTTATGAGGGAGACCGTACCTCCGAGGATGCCCTCACGTCGATCTGGTGTCAATATCACGATGAGGAGCGCATCCCCTACAGGCAATAGTACGACGAGAGGCATTGGTCATACTGAACCAATCAGTTCCATCAGGACGGGCTGAACGAAGTCGAGAGGACGAACTTCAACCTTTTCGGCAATAAGAACCTGAGCGATCAACTCCGAAAAAGAAGGTTGTGGCCTATCAGACACGATGGTCCATTGTCAGGCGATAATAGGAGTTTCAACCCATCGAAGCCACACCATCCACACGACCAAGGGATAGCTGGACCATGGAAAGAGAAGGGATTGCGGGGCTGTCAACCGGAGGCTCTCCACGATCACCATCACCAAACATCATGGCCACGGAGAATCAAGAACCTGTGGTCATCTCAAGCGGCGACGGCATCGAAACGGACGTCGAAATAGTCGACGAAATAATAAACCCCGATGACGACATCGTGGTACTCCAGGAAAACATCCGTGGCAGGTCACCCGACATCCAGCCGGAGGACGACGGAATCCCGATGAAGATAATATCCAAGTCGTCTACGCGTGTTTAGGAACTGGGGCAAGCCCTGCTGAACCTGATTCGTCGAATGAGATCTACCTTATCAAGGACATCCAGTCACCGTGGCCTCCCGGAAATCCCTCACAAAACGCTGCACCATCATCGAGTTCAGGAGCACCATTCGCCGATTCAACTTAGGACGACGATATGGCGATAGATGTTTTCACATTAGACTAGACGCTATATAAGCTGAGATAAAATTCAGTGATCCAATCACTTCCAAAAATTGGAATCATATCGTTTAGGCTTACCCTGATTCAACTTAATAAGTTATAGAATTATTGAAAATTCTGAAAATTGATTGACTTAAGGGGGATAGCCACGGTAACGCGTTAGGAAAATTTCTTCATTTATCTTTTTTTTCTTAACTAGCAAGGTGAAGTATGTGACGATTCAACAATTAATGGCACACTAAATAATGATTAAACAATAAGGATATAATTCATTATTGGCAAAATATTCACTTTTGAAGAAGTTATAAATTTTTGAATGAGAGGCCATTTCCCAGCTGATTCCATTGATATCACAACTTAGGCGCATTTTAAACAAAACTATAATCCATTTCTACGAATGAGACAAGTACATCTATCGTTGCACGGGCGCATTTAAAACGAAAAACAAAATTGTCGGAAATAGGGCAATTATTCAATGAGCCCCACTGCGCGCCTTCATCAGTGACAGCAACAACAACTGAAAAAAAGAGTTGGCCAGAAAAAAAAATTTAGTGCCCGTGGAACGATAACGATGTTCGAGGTTTAACCATCTCGTACAAGAATGATTTTACTGGAAAAAGTCATTTCCGGATTATCGTTGCCACCAGGACGGAAAATCATGTTTCGAGAAAAACGTGGTCGAAGTTTTCCTACCTAGCTGTCAGCAGCGGACCTGGTGTACCTCTCTCGAACAGACGGTCACATCTAAAAGTACAAGGTGTAAAAATATAAGTTCGTTTACGGAGTGATTTTAGTCTCCTATGGGCGGATTTCCTAATACGACAGATGGTATAGACATATGATGGGCAGCGGCTTTGTTGATGGGGAAAGAATAGAACGACCATAGACTGTGTGACGTATTTTTCAACGATACACGCGGGAAATCGTGTGCGTTGTCCACTAACTTTCAGCAACCCTTTTCGAATCTCTCAACCCGAAATAAGAACGATGGAGAAAATCGAGAGGAACCAAAATTTATCAAAAGGGCACCAGTCCTTTTAACCTCTAAAGGACAAGGTCACAGTGTTGAAGCGCGTTCCATGACCAGTTTAAAAAAACCGCCGAGGCATGTGGGAACAGACGAAACAATTAATGCAGTTCAACACCATGAATTATTCGGACATAAAATAAAATTAAAAAAAAAATCAGGCCCGGTCGCGCGCTTCGCGCGGTCCCTCTTTAGGGTATGACCGGTAGGGGTTGGTGGAATTGGATGTGACCCATTACGGGTCGCACCAATAACTTCCCGACCATTTGTTTTTTCTTTCATTAATTTTTTTATTATGTATTTATTCAATCTTTTTCTCACATTTCTCCGAGGAAATACCCATAGAAGACAAGAAAATCTGTACGCGTGCTCGCACTCACACACACTCCCATGCACACACATCGCCGTATTCCGCATCGAGAAAAGATGTAATTTATCAGAAAAGTAAAATTGTTTCTTGAATGTATATCGATTTCGAAAAAAGCTAGTGAACTGCTGATTAAATGTCTTCCAGTATTCCATGATTTGTGCGTTATATCAAGATTCATCGTTTCTAACAAAAAAAACTTGAAATCGCATCGTTATGCACGGAGAAATGGTCTCGTTTACAAAAAAACGCAAATTTTCGACTTTTTTCCAAATGTTTTTTGGAAAAAACTGGAGAAACGCTGAGACGATCGTCTCCATAATCTAATCAGGTTCAAGTCACATGAAAATGCAGCGATTAAAAAAAAAAAAGTCAAATCGCATCGTTTGTTCAGGAGGAATCGTGGCACAAAATTTTTGTCACAGACGTACGCACACACATACACACATCCACACATACAGACAGGTACCTGAAAAGGGTCAGAGGTGGTTCCAAACGTCATGAAACGTGGAGAAATGCTTAAATTTCCACATTCGATTTTCGGGGTCATTACAATAACTTTCTCCCTTTGGGTCGGGAAGTTAATAATATAAAATAAAATATATTTTCCTCAAAATAATAAAAGAATATAAAATTCGGCAAAATCCCAGTGAAATAATATTTTGCGATTTTTACATGCGCGAGAGAGTACTCCCGCGAGCAAAGGCTCGACACAATCCAAAATCTATTAATTCTCTGAATTTCCGAAATATTAATTTTCAGAAGATAATAACGGAATTCTATGAAATTACAACATTAGAGACTTCAATTTATTACGTGAGAGAAAACTCTACACGCAAGATGACTCGATACAGAAAAATATTATTCAATCAAATAACTCAACAAGTTAAGCATCAATAATAAATCAATAATTACACTCAGAAATAAGTAATCCAAATCATGGATCAGAATCATCAGCCAAAGGCCACTAAAATAATAATTATTATTCGAGGGCGCAGAAGGCCACACGAATACAAAGAAATGAAATTTCCAAGACCCAAAACCAATAAAGAGCAATGGAAAAAATGAATAATTGAAAAAACATGGATGTTCAATAAAAACCATAGGGAATAGGCCAAAGGCCATTGAGTGCCGCGTCTTGAAGGCTATGGCTCGAATTCCAATAACTCAAACGGTGCCAAAATGGCGACCCGAGAATAAATTCAGGAGAACACGCGTGTACTCACAGAACAACTTTTCGCTCACTGTAAATTACGCGAGAATAACTCCAGGATAGACTCATCTGGACCCTCAGTACAACGGCGATGTCGGAATGCAGGCCGGGAAATCCAGGCACCGCAGCAAAAGATAGGTTTTATTATTCCAAGAAAGCTCCAAGAGCGTAAAAAGACTAAATTACGCAGAACGACGTTACTGGACTAAATCCCAATAAAGAGTCTCTCGTCGGGGCAATACATGACCCCGAGGAACATCGAAATTCTCTCCTACCCCACCCTAATCTACCGATCATACTGTGAATTTATTCACGTTGTGAACATTCATTTTAAAATAATTCAAAAATTATGGGTCCCAGAACACTGGGACTTGCGCCTCTCGGTCGGAGAATTTGATCCGCGTTGAACGGCGCAGGAGCCAAAATAATCCGTTGCTCCCTCGTTGTTGCAGCATGAGTTTTTTATGTGGTGGCCGTGTGCCACAGAACTATCGGCGAGGTGGTGGGGGTCCACCACACGTAGAAGCCTGAGCTGCCTGCTGGCGTGCGTCTAACATCTCCCGCATGCACATTGGTGTGAGTCTCCCAGACTCGGTGCATGCGTGCTTGTAGGTGTGCCACTCGTCATCTGCCGACTTCGTAGCTCCTTCCCGATGCTCCGCTCCACTCCCCCCGTCGCGAAACTCACGCGGAACACGCGGTGAGCGCAATAGCGTTAGAATTAGAAAGATAGGGAAAAGAAAAACAGTAAATAAAAGAAAAGAAAATTGTAAAAGTGGCCTTGAGTGATTCGACTCCTCGCTGGGGTTGAAATACTAATTTTTCCCCCAATGAACCGCGTTCAATTGAGGGGAGGAATAGTCCATGATATTCTATCATGTTACAACTGATACCTGAGCTCGAGGGGCAAGAGCTCATCGGGACTGCTGCACCTGCCGCAATACAAACGGTCATAACTCGGTTCGTTCCTCGAATTTTCTAATAAAACTTCATGAGTATATTTCTGGAAGATACAATAAAAAAAAAGAAAAGAAAAAAAATCGAATTTTTCAAAATTTCACCGTGGCCATTCCTCTCAACGTAGCTTATTCAAATTAAATTAGTACTTGAATACGCAATTTTGATACTTTGAACAATTTTTTAACTAAGTTTGTATCCCGAGTGAATTTTCTTTTTTCTTTTTCTTTTTTTTTATTGTAAGGAATTCTGGGGAAATTCCTTAGGGACATCGAGATCCAGAGAACGTCAAGAATAAAGATAATGCATGAGTACTGTAACGAACATGTGGGGATGTTCGTTAGAGACACCCCCAGGACCTGAGAACGTCCGCCTCCGGCGACGTTCGGAAACGGATCGTGAGTAGAGAGAGAGAGAGAGGAATTAGGGGTTTGTTTCCCACTCCGGTGTGGTCATTATTCCGATTATCCCTGGGATAATCGAGTCTTGTTTTCCCATTTAAGCGGAGTTGTTTTTCGTTTGCTTCGCGCTTCCGGTTAGTAAATTTTGCGGTTTCGTTTCGTCGCCAATTAGTAAAGAAATTACGTTATCTGAAATTACGCGTTTTTGAGGGCCCGTAGGGTTATCGCGAAGAAGGGCCGAATTTTAGAGTCATCCGATAACCTTTATGGGACCACCCCATTGTTAATCTTACGGTAAATCGATTAGGTCCGGCTGAAATGCCGGCGCTCCTAATTATGATGGATTGTACGGTGGTTAACTGGTTACGTTTTAGTTTTTCGGTGGAAGGTCATCTGGAACAAGTGCAACCCTTGTATCCCGTGAATTGCCAGGTTGCATCAGAATTTTGGAAAATTTGGAGAATTAGTTAGGATTATCGATCTTTTAACCCCGTGAATCCAGGAGAACCGACCCGTAGGAGGCGCCAAAAATCCACGGTAATTTTCCGAACGTCCACCAGTCCGACCCAGATTAATCATTAGTCTATTTTATAAAGTTACGTATAGAATAATCAGAGTTGAGTATTTTCCGCATTTGAGTTCCCCGAAATCATTCGGTGGCGCCATCGAAGCCCACGCTTGATGTACCCAAAATCTCCGCCAATCAGGGCCCGCCTCTGTTGGCCGGAATTCGCGCTGCGGTTAGTGCCCGTGACACTGACCCAGGGCAGTTAGTTCCGCGTTGACCGTCACCAATCACTAGTCGCGTGTGAATTTCTGTGTGTGCCCACATGACGTAATTGTGCCCACTCGGATTATTGTGTCTTTTTGAAAAGCTGTGAGGACTAAAGATGGTCCGTAAGGGGAAGAGGACAACCAAGCGTCCAGATAAAGTGAGTTTTCTGGTATTTTTTCCCCTAGTTTCGAGCCATTTCCGAATGGCGTCGTCTCCCCTTTATGGCGGTATCTCTCTCGTGGCCCTCAGCCACGTGCAGTGGTTGATCACCCCCTATAGTCGTGTTTTAATGGTCCTGATTGGGCGTTTTTAGGGGTAATCCCTTATCCCAATGCCCGTTTCCACCTGAAATCTACCTCTCTCCACAACCTAGCACACTGAGCGAGCCAAGGACCGTTACATTTCCCCAGAAATCTAATGTTCTCCCTTTTTGAGTACATTTTAGAAATTTTCGAATTAGTTAGAATTCATTTTGGAGACTTCTCCGGTTTGGTGATTCCGGTTAAAAATCACCTGGCGCCTATAAATTTTGAATTTTGAGTTTAACTAGATTCAGGGGAAAAAGGGCGAAGGTAATAGGCATTTTTAACCCCCATGCGAAAATGTCACGTTACAGTACGTAATGAGATCCCTTATAATCGCGAGTTAGAGACCTAGTTCATTTATCGAGTACTGAGGGATTCTTGTTTAGAGCATTTTTGGGATTTGAGAAAGTAGGAAAGAAAGGCGACAAAAGTCGAAGTTAGTGGTTAAAAAGTTAGTTTACGCGTCGAGATAAATATCGAATGTGGGGACCGAAGGGAATCCGTGTTTTGGGCCGAATTCACCGAGCTCCGCGAATTTTTCTGAGGAGTTATCCCTCCGTTTTAATTTTCGGGAATACGTTGAAGAGTATCTGCAAGTCTACCGCTCGGTTAACCGATCGTAGGGGGAAAAAGAGTTACGTTTCGGGGTTCGGGTGAAAGGCCTAGGGGACTATTGCAGCTCTAGTAACCCCTAGGATTGTCATGGCTGCTTTGTTTAATAATAAATTTTCGAGAAGTTAGGAGTTTGATTCGAGTTTTTTTTTATTGGGTTTCTTTTGCTGTCCGCTCACATGTACCCCTGCGATCCTCGAGATTGGGACCCCGGGGACGTAATCACATTACGAAATTATTTATTAGGGATAGCACCCGCCATTTTAGCGACAAAAGGCGTTAAAATAAATTGTTATTAGGGTTGAAGGAGTTTGGGGAATTTGAGTTTGACTAGGAAGGAGTGCTCCTTGCTCGACGTAAGGAGTGATGGGATTGCGGTAGCGCCACCGGGCCTGTCGAGAACAACGCGGGACGAGAGTGATCCGCCATTGTACATGTGTGTGTGCATGGTAGTCGAGTCAGCGGCAAAGAGTGGATCATTTTTCCACACGATTTTGGGAGAGTTTCCGGATTCTGGGGACCTCTCGGATAGCCAGGCACTCTGGAGGCTAAGATTGAGGGATTTTTTAGGAGGATACAGGCGACGATAGCCTACCAACGAGTTTTTCGGGGTGGCCGCCGAGTCGTCCAACAACACGTGGCGTATCGGCCACAGGTGAGTTTTGCATTCGGTCCTAGGTGATGAGTTTTTCGTGTGTCTATGCATGTTTTTCCTCATCCCGGATTGTCGCGAGTGTTTAAAATTATTATATTGTGAATTGCTATGCCGTCTTTCTTGTGCGGGAACGGAGTCGGGTTTTTTTTTTATTCCCATTCATTGTGATGCCAGCAGCGGCATAGAATTACACGTGGTTTTTCGAGTGTTCGGCCAATGCGGGAAGTGTTCGGTCAATTCTCCGATCTCGATGGTATAAGAGCGGTTCGTCTTCGATGGACAGCTCTCGTTCTGTGTGCGCTGTGATCCCGAGAGGTCCACCACGAGCGTTCCGGTTTTCCGGGACGATTTTGTGTGGCTTCCATGCCAAGCATGCCTCGCCGTAATGGCAGGAGCTTCGTTGCGGAGCAATTACTCGGGAGTTTCGGCTTCTTTTTCCTTGCGGCATTGTCCGAGACATTAGGGATTAAGCTTATTAGGCGTGAATAAAATCGGTACTTGCGAATCGAACATGTGAAGCTATCTCGAGACCCGGTTCTTTTTTTTTGTGCGGGTGAAATTTCCGGATAAAGTTTGAGAATTAAATTTTAATGCCGATAAATGCGGATTTATTCGGATAAATCTCGCTGGCGGGATGTGGACCTTCCGAGACCGCGCTTTAGGCTAGATAATAGGGAATAGGATTAATTTGAGCGTGAGGATTAGACATTGAGTAATTATGGGACCTTCTGTCGGTTTGAGTTTTTTTGAGTAGGTCAATCGCCTTTGGGGTTAAGAGTTTCCCTATTAGACTTGAGGCTTTCGTCCTAGCTAGAGCTCGTACTATTATCATTGTTTGTTTGAATCTCTTTACGTACGATTGAGTGCGAAATGTATTATTGTGAATTAATTTTAATGCTCTTCTTTGGATTACTTTTGAGCAATTTATTTCTTTTTGTTAGCCGATCTAGAGTCTTTTTCTTGTTTATTATGAGATTATTATTTCTTTGCCATGCGGAGTTGGATTTCGAGCGCAGGGCCGCTGTTCCGAATCTTACTCTTTTTTTGAATATTTTTTTTTAATATTATTTTTGAGATTACTATACATCGGTTTCCGAGTGTTACTTTTGTGGAAATGATTTCGAGTTCCCGGGTTACTTTTGTGAAGGATTGTAATGGAATATTATACTTTTTTCTCATTTTGAAAAGAATACACGGTACGTGCATTTCACCATAAATTTGATGTGTTGTGTCAGTTTTTTGTTGAGTTAAGGAGCCCAATGAACCGTTTCCATCCACAATCCACACCCTCTCTCCACGACCAACCCCCTGAGCAGCGCGGACACTTAAGATCTTCCCTTGGATCATGCATTAGGTTGAGAACCTTTTTGAGAATATCGTTTGGGTTAGGTTTTTCCTCTCGAGTATCCGCTTCGAAGATTTTCCGGTTTGTCGTTCCCCGGTGATAAAGGACGCCCATCTGTTTTTAGTTATTTTATTTGACCCCAGGAAAATGGGTAAGTTAACAGATGAAAAATTTCATTACAATATATATATACATTGTGAAACAGAATATGTAAAAAAAACCGTTCATCTTTAACTCCGATAAGTTTATATTTAATGACAGGTGAAGTCATTAGAACATGAAGTCATCAGTGTTTTACATGCGTTTCGGTAGTTTACTGTAAGTATATTTATTCTCCTTTTACGGACTTTTTAGAGGTACAGAGTTACAATTTCCAATTTTCATATTTCCTACAATATTCATACTTATTTCCATCTTAAGCTCTAATTCATCTCCCCTTCCATACACACTCCTTCGTTTACCCACCGTTCCCGCTCTATCCCACTTGAGACCCCACAAGAAAACAAAAAGACCAAAACTCAGATAAGCCCCAAAACCCAACACTCCAAACCCCAGCGATCCCCCCACACTTCCACTGAACTCCATCCGCCTACGTCCCCTCCCTCACTCCGCCGTGGTTCGGGCTGCTGCTCTCCTTTTCTCCGGTAGTCTCCCCAGGAAGGCAGGCCTCTCTCCTCTCCTCCGAGTCCATCGGCTTTCTTCTCACTGCAGTGGGGCTACTCGTTCCACCTCACCACTGTGAGCGATCCACCGACTTCCTCGGGTCCCCTCCTCTTCTTTCCCCTTCCCACACTGTCTTCTGCTGCCCTTCTCTCCCTCTTTCTCTCTATTCTCAATTCTTTCCGTCGTTCTGAAACGACCCACCCTTTACTATATCCCATCTTTGTCCTCTTCCTTCCTATCCCCTTCCTTGTCTCTTCCTTCACTCCTCTGCCTCACCCACCTTTTTTTCCCAAAATTTCCACCAAACCCCGTCAACACCAAGCCTATCTGTCTCCTCTACAACGCATCGTCCCATACTCCTCTCCTCCCTCGCTCTTTCCTTCATTTTCCACCGCGACCTTCTTTCCTCATACGACAGATCTTCTTCAACCCAAATCCCAAACACTTTATCAATTTTTTCCTTCCCTTTCACCAGCTGCCGACAATCCATTCTCTCCGCCAGCTCAACAATCATGGGCCCGTCTCCCTGCGAAGTTTTCCTCTCCTTCTTGACAATATCCACCTCCTTCTGTAGAAACCACTCACAAATTCTTCTCACCTCTTTCCTCGTGTTCCACCCTTCCTCCTTAATCCCCCTCACCAAGACTCTTCTCTGTCTCGCTTCTTCCACGTCCCTCTTGCGTTTTCTCCCTCTCCTCTAAGCCTGCACCGTTCGCTGTTTCTCCGTCCTCCTTCCGCCCCTTGTCTATCTCACTCTCTCCTTTACCTACCTTTGTCGCGTCCACCTGAATCTCCATTTTCCCTTCTTCCCGTATCTCTCCCTTCATCACCAGCAGTTCCTTCAACACCCCGCTGATCCCCTTCAGCTCTTTCAACACACTCTCTTTCCATTCTTTATCATCTTCCATCTACTTATCCCAATCCTCGTCCATCATCGTTTCGTTTAACCTCACTTTTTGCTCTGTCCACGTATGTCACCGCTGCTTTCCTTATTTAATATGTTCGCTGACGCTCTTACTCTCACTTCCCCGTGTGCTGCTCACCACACTTTCTTGCCTAACCTGACCTTGCCAGTTTCTTTCCTTGTTCCTTATTCCAATTCCACCCGTTCCTGCACTGTAAATGCTCCCCTGCTGCCTCATTGCCTCATTTTCGCCTGCCGACCTAACCTCTCCATCCCTTTCCTTTCCTCCTAATTATCCGGATTGACCACTTTACCCCTCCGTTTAACCCTCATTCCTTCCCAAACCCCTTCCTTCTTCGCCCGCTTCATGCTTTTCCTTTTCCAAACTCTTAACAACGACTCTTTCCCACCACTTTTCCAGAGCCCACAAAAACCACTACCTCTCCGTTCCTTGTCCACTCCGTTCCCCGCGTTTCGATAGTTTAAGGGGGTATTTTTATGACGGCGGGCAGAAAAAAGACATTGTTCCCCATTTTTTTACTCATAGAAAAAAACAATAAAAAGAAATGAAATTGTCAGGATTTATTTATCAACGTGTTAACAAACTAGCTCTGATTTTTCATTTGAAAAAAAAACAATATATATTGTAACCTGGGATTTTATTAAATATTATTGAAATATTATTAGAATGATAATTACCTGGGGTTGAAGATATTTAAATTTGGGGATCAACTTAATTAATATTCGGACCTGAAATGAAGGATTAAGGGACTTGAATCAATAGGGATATGAATTGTAATTGAAACTGTATTGAATACATATTCTGATCGTTCTATTATACAAAATATCGACATGAACTATTAAATGCCTTTTATCAATTATCTAGGGGAAGTGGGTAAGGCCAGGCTACTTGTCGTACACGTAAAGAACAAGGGATGACTCGATAATATGAATAGTAAGGACCCGATCTGGGGAGACAGTCCCTCTCCCCTTTCGCCCCCCCCCCTGGCGCCAGTGCGAGAGAGAGAGAGGAGATCCTTCTCTCTCGTACTGGCGCCAGGCATGTCTAGGCCCGCTGATGGTGGTGGGGGGAAGGTCCCACGTGCCCCGGTGGATGGGTGCGGGGACCGAGGATGATGGGTGGGTGGATGGCTAGGAGGTGGGTGGCTAGGTGGTGGATGTTGGGTGGGTGGTTGGTGCTGGGTCTGGATGATGGTGGATGGGATGGTTCAAAGAGGATAGACTAAAGTAGAGGCTCAGATCTCGGGGTTCAGGCGACCCCAAGCCAAAAATAGTATGACCCCAACGGAGGGATGGCGCCACGGTCGAATCTGACAGCTGGGCGAGCTGCCTGTGCCGGTGACTCGGCAGCAGTGATGCCAGATGAGGGGAAAAATCCCACGCGTGGGAATTTCGTGCGCAGTTCTCTCGCGCACTACCCAGGTCCCCACTACTGGAGAGGCGCAAAGCCTGTGGCTATAACCCAGCGAATTAAATTCCGGAAAATCGTTTAAATAGGAAGACAATAAATATTATGCAAAATTATAAATGAAGAATAGTGATGCACTAATGCTATATTTATTACACGAGTGCAGTATTGATTATATTAGTTACCCAACTACNATTTTTATTACGCGAGTGCAGTATTGATTATATTAGTGCACCATTCTACTTATTAATTACCCAATCTATCTTCCTTGTAGCTGATTTCTTTGTATCCGTCGAAAATTTACAAGCTTAACATGTTCTTTAAATAATTGATTTGGCATGATTGATTGAAAAACAATTCGATTGACATAATTGATTAAAGAAGCAAAGGTAAGACCGGAAAATTCTGTTGGAAATCTCAAAAAAGAGATTGAAGCCTGAAAATCAGACATCGGCATAGCCATAAATTTCAAATAGCCTTAATTTCTGAAATTTTCAATTAATCAAACTTATAAAAATTTGAGTTATTTTACCAATCATCCAATATTCAAATTCCGAATTATTTGTCAATCAATAGTCGAGTTGGAAATATTAATGATTATGTGCATAACCGATAATATATGTCCAAACATACATAATTATGTGATCAATAGTTAATAAAAAATTAACATGATAAATTATTTGACTATTTTCTAAATTTCAAACAAAAAATTAAACAAATTTCATTAATCGAAGGTATGAATTATGGTTAAATACGGAATTGCATTGAATTGAAGGTAAAACATACAATCAGGAATAAGAGTCAAAATGAAGGGTGGCGAGGTTTAGGCCTGAAAGTCAGAACAGAAGGTAAGACTGAATGTGATAAACAAGGGCCTAAGGGAACGCTGAGAGGGAGGAGGGTCGAACTTAGGGGAAAGTTAAATTTCACGAGGGTTAAACGTCGCGAGGCTCATGAGGGCAGCCAGAAAAAAATTGAATTTCATAAGAGGTAAATCTCACGAGGGCCACGAGGCTCACCAAAGAAACGAGGGCCCCGAAAGCAACGAGGTTTACGAGGGGAAAATTCAATTTCACGACGGTCAAACGTCCAGAGGCTCATTAGGGCTGCCAGAACAACATAGCCTTTTACAAGCGGCATACCTCGCGATTTTTCACGAGGGTGACGAGACTCACCAAAAAAATGAGGGCCCCGAAAGTATAAAGAAATTCAATTGGAACTCTATAGGGTTTCTATAATATTTCTATTGGAATTTTACTGAAAAATTCTATTTGCATTTCGCGCTGATTCTATTCGATATTCAACCGGCCGAATTCAATAGATTTTGAATTTTTGTCAGAATTTTTCGATTTGGATTTTTTTGTTAGATGATTACCGCCTGATTATCGCTGATCACCGCCCCATTCGGTTTCTTTTTGCATTACCCAATGCAAGTAAAAAAACTTAGAAAATTTGTATCCGAAACAAAAGTCATAAAATACTAGAATTCATTCTCAGCATCGTCGCATTCACTTGCTTCATCACAACCCCTTAGCCCCGACAGTGCGCGTTGACTGATAATTTCAATAACTCTTCCCCTTTCCAACGTCAACTATTCGAAGCCCTTATAGTTATATTCTGTGAGAAATAAAAGTTTAGTCGACTTTTATCTTAATCACATTTTCTGTGCTGGTTCACGTATCAGTTCTTTCCAGGATTCTGTAGAATATCAAGAAACTTTTGACTAATCCATAATTTTTTTTAGCCCTCTTCAGATTCTTCAAAACTCCATAAATGGTTCTTTCCAGAGCCGGCCGGCCCTTTTCAGGGCCCCAATAATAAACGTTGAATGTTCAATAACGCTCAATAATTGATACCACTGTTCTTGTGACAGTTGGATCATTGCAAAATCTAATTTTCCTTTCGTAACCCTTGTGATCCTTGTGCTCCTTGTTCCCGTCGTGGCCTTCGTGAGCACTCACGACGTTTGACCCTAGTGAAATTTGATTTTCCCCTTGTAGCCCTGGTTTTCCTTATGGCCCTCGTTTCCCTCATCAGCCCTCACGCGCTTCGAACCTGGAGAAATTTGATTTTCCCTTTGTAGCCCTCGTGAGCTCCGCAAAGTTTGACCCTTGCGATATTTAATTTTTTCCTCCTGGCCTTCGTGAGCCTTCCCGACTTTTGACCCTTGTCGACATTTGACCCTTGAAATTTAATGTTCTCCTCGTGGCCCCCGTGAGCCTCGTGCAATTTGATTTTTCCCCTCATGGCCCTCGTGAACCTCGTGCCGTTTGACCCTCGCGAAATCGAGCTTCCGTTTGAGCCATTTGTGAAGTTACACTATCTCCTCGTCATCCCGGAAGAATTTGAACATTACAATATTCAACCTCTAGGAAATTTAATCATTCATTTACTTATTTAGGTCATTCACAACAGTCATCAAAGTAACCGGAGTATCGTCATACCGTCGTTGCGGATTGAATTCAAACGATTCAGACGGAGCGTCAGACGTTCTACGCCCTAAATGCTGCCCAGTGGTACTAAGGAAGGAGTGGGGGACCTGTGGGATTTCCCCATCTGGCATCACTGCTCGGCAGCAGCAGTCCCGCTGTCACAGGGATAGTTTCGGAGGGGAACTTATGCCCTCCTCGTCATCAACATGTTATTAATGTTTTTCAGGTGATTCATTTGCTGGCTAATTAATATTAAGGAATGAAACACAGACGGTGTGATGGAGAATTAAATTCCCCATCAATCGATCCCCGTTGTATCGCTTAATCTCTGTAACAATAAAATACAAACTACGACAAAAGTCATGGGCCAGTGAGAAAAATAATTTGTTTCTCGGCGCACAGTGACTTTTCACCATTCGCCCGCGAATTAAAAATTTATCTCTCCCCTCCTCATCGAAACTAAGGGATGAAAAAAAGGCTATTTGACGGAGAACTAAATTACCCATCAATTAACCCTCTTTCATCCCTTAATCTCTGTAAAAAATGGAAGAAACTGTCATGAAAATCACAGCGCAGTAAGAAAAATAATTGTTTTGCGGCGCACAGTGACTCCCGGTAAATAAAAATTCACCTCTCCCCTCCTAATTGAGATCAAGGGATGAAAAAAAGGCAGTTCGGCGGAGAATTAAATTCCCCATTAACTAACCCTCTTTCATCCCTTAATCTCTGTAACAAAAAAATAAAAACTGCCATGAAAGTCAGGAGCCAGTAAGAAAAATATTTTTTTCGCGGCGCACACTGACTCCTCATAATTAAAAATTCACCTCTCCTCTCCCAATTGGGATTAAGGGATGAAAAAAGGGCAGTTCAACGGAGAATTAAATTCCCATCACCTAACCCTCTTTCGTCCCTTAATCTCTGTAAAAAACAATATAAACGACCATGAAAGTCATGGGCCAGTGAGAAAAATAATAGTTTCGCGGCGCACAGTGACTTCCGGTAATTAAAAATTCATCTCTCCCCTCTTAATTGAGATTAAGAGTTGAAACAAGGGTAGTTCGACGGAGAATTAAATTCCCCATCAATTAACCCTCTTTCATCCCTTAATCTCTGTAACAAAAAAATAAAAACTGCCATGAAATTCATGGGCCAGTAAGAACATTTATTGTTTCGCGGCGCACAGTGACTTTTCACCATTCGCCCGCGAATTAAAAATTTGTCTCTCCCCTCCCAATTCAAACTAAGGGATGGAAGAAAGGCTATTTGACGGAGAACTAGACTACCCATCAATTAACACTCTTTCATCCCTTAATCTCTGTAAAAAATGGAAGAAACTGTCATGAAAATCACTGCGCAGTAAGAAAAATAATTGTCTTGCAGCGCACAGTGACTCCCGGTAATTAAAAATTCACCTCTCCCCTCCTAATTGAGATTAAGGTATTAGAAAAGGGCACCTCGACGGACAATTAAATTCCCCATCAATTAACCCTCTTTCATCCCTTAATCTCTGTAAAAAATGGAAGAAACTGTCATGAAAATCACTGCGCAGTAAGAAAAATAATTGTCTTGCAGCGCACAGTGACTCCCGGTAATTAAAAATTTACCTCTCCCCTCCTAATTGAGATTAAGGTATTAGAAAAGGGCACCTCGACGGACAATTAAATTCCCCATCAATGGAACCCTCTTTCATCTCTTAATCTCTGTAATAAAAATGTAAAAACTGCCATGAAAGTCATGGGCCAGTAAGAAAAATAATTGAAATCTTTGGCTTCCGGATGGATACCGCGTTTGGATTCAGCATTGCGCCGACGTTTCGCAAACATTGCAGTCTGCATCTTTAGGGCTACGAGCTCCGATTCTGAGCTCCGATNGCGTTTGGATTCAGCGTTGCGCCGACGTTTCGCAAACATTGCAGTCTGCATCTTCAGGGCTATGAGCTCCGATTCTGAGCTCCGATGTCTAGGGGTAGTCCTTATATGCCTTCTCTTGTGGTGGCAGGCGAAGGGGAAGGGGGGGTGGTCAGCCAATCATATGATTTTAATTGACCAGTTGGTCAATTAAAAAATTTTTTTTGATCAATTAAAATCATATGATTGGCTGACCACCCCCCCCCCTTCCCCTTCCCCTACCATCACAAGGGAAGGCATATAAGGACTACCCCTAGACATCGGAGCTCAGAATCGGAGCTCATAGCCCTGAAGATGCAGACTGCAATGTTTGCGAAACGTCGGCGCAACGCTGAATCCAAACGTAGCATCCATCCGGAAGCCAAAGATTTCATTGATCATGGCCGCGAAATCCTCAAAACTAAGAAGAAAAATAATTGTTTCGCGGCGCACAGTGACTTTTCACCATTCACCCGCGAATTAAGAATTCACCTCTCCCCTCCTAATTGAGATTAACGGATGAAAAAAAGGCTGTTCGACGGAGAATTAAATTCTCAGTAGATATATAGGGGCGGTTCTGGCCCAACCATTTTGGGAAGGGTCTGGGGATGCGCCGCGAGTGGGTGGTGGGATGGGATTAATTAATTCGCGCTTTGATTCGAGGTTTTAATTCGCGGGTTGAATTCGCGGGTTGAATTCGCGGTTTTAATTTCGCGGTTTTAATTCGCGGATTTTACATTTCGTCGATTCTGGGCACAAGAAGTATGGGAGAAGCCCCCGCGAGTGGGTGGTGGGATTAATCAAGTCACGGCTGTAATTCACGGTTTTCAGCCCCGATTTTAATTCGCGGTTTTCAGTCCAGATTTTGATCCACGGTTTTAATTCGCGCTTTGGTGGGATTTATTAATTCGCGCTTTGATTGGAGGTTTTAATTCGCGGGTTGAATTTGCGGTTTTAATTCGCGTTTTAATTCGCGGTTTTAATTCGTGGTTTTAAT
>NW_021681747.1:0-259 GCF_001412515.2 Diachasma alloeum
CCCCCCTTCCTCGCCAGAATAAAACCAAAAATAATCGATTTCAAAATTTAACAGAAGGGGCAGAATGAGTTCCGAGCAATTTCCTGAATTGACTCCCCCCCTTCCGATCCCTCTCGCTCAATGAGAAAATGATGGGGCAAAACGGGTTTGTTTATCGTTTTCCGATTTGACATCCCTCCTCTCGCTCATTCGGAAAATAAATAACAAATGGGGCGAAATGGGTGTGTGAGCTATTTCCCGCTTGACTCCTCCCCCCCCC
>NW_021681747.1:346-3424 GCF_001412515.2 Diachasma alloeum
GGCACAAACCTATCTAATATTCATAAGTGAAATAGAATAAAAAATATGCCTGCGACTGCTGACAGTTTACCGCCGACTCGATAATTTAACACTGGCGCCATCTCGCGGCATTCTCCCATCTGAACTTCTTTACCACACAGCACACCATCAATAATTGCTCCTAATTATACAAAATAATCTATTAATGGGTATTAATTGGGACCAATTGTTTGTCTATCAGCATTTAAATAATTTTTTGATTATATTCCAATCATTTTTGGCCTATTTTTCGCATTAAAATGACATCCATGCATATCCATGCTACATCCATGCTACAACATGGATCCTTATCCGCCAGGGTAATTATAAATTATAAATTACATACCCCGCAGCATTGGAAACTCATTCCCTTGAAATGGGTAAATTTGATTCTATTCAATTCGGTCATTATCTCAATGCCCTGGTGATCCAGGAGCCAGGGTACTTGCGTGGCTGTTGCGTGGCTAATAGGATTGTCATTTTCTGGAGCTAAAAAGGGAGAAATGATATCTGAAAACACAATAAACGTGGATAGACGAATTATTAGTTTATGTTTGCACTGTTTATAACATTGTTTTCTATCAATTGATTGAAATTAATGTAAGTGTATATAATGATAAAACAAGACCCGTAGGGGGAATGCCGGGAGATGGCGGCAGTGTCGATATCCCAACGGGGTCGGTCAAGTTGACAGGATTCGCAGCCAGAATAAATGAGACCCCAACAGAGGAGGGGCGCCACGGTAGATTCTAACGGCTGGGCGAGCTGCCTGTGCCGGTAACTCGGCAGTAGGGCCAGAAGAAGAATATCCATGGATTTTTGGAGTGGGGGACAAGCATAGGAGTGGGAATTACGTAGAGTGGGGGTATCCTGGGCAGGGAAAACATCTGCAGAAGCCCTAAAGCAGTCCCGCTGTCACAGGGCTAGGTTCGAAGGGGGGTTTATGTCCTCCNTATTTTTCGCATTAAAATGACATCCATGCATATCCATGCTACATCCATGCTACAACATGGATCCTTATCCGCCAGGGTAATTATAAATTATAAATTACATACCCCGCAGCATTGGAAACTCATTCCCTTGAAATGGGTAAATTTGATTCTATTCAATTCGGTCATTATCTCAATGCCCTGGTGATCCAGGAGCCAGGGTACTTGCGTGGCTGTTGCGTGGCTAATAGGATTGTCATTTTCTGGAGCTAAAAAGGGAGAAATGATATCTGAAAACACAATAAACGTGGATAGACGAATTATTAGTTTATGTTTGCACTGTTTATAACATTGTTTTCTATCAATTGATTGAAATTAATGTAAGTGTATATAATGATAAAACAAGACCCGTAGGGGGAATGCCGGGAGATGGCGGCAGTGTCGATATCCCAACGGGGTCGGTCAAGTTGACAGGATTCGCAGCCAGAATAAATGAGACCCCAACAGAGGAGGGGCGCCACGGTAGATTCTAACGGCTGGGCGAGCTGCCTGTGCCGGTAACTCGGCAGTAGGGCCAGAAGAAGAATATCCATGGATTTTTGGAGTGGGGGACAAGCATAGGAGTGGGAATTACGTAGAGTGGGGGTATCCTGGGCAGGGAAAACATCTGCAGAAGCCCTAAAGCAGTCCCGCTGTCACAGGGCTAGGTTCGAAGGGGGGTTTATGTCCTCCTTGTCCTCAATGTTTACTTTACGTTTTTCCGTTGATTCATTCGCCCGCAAATTAATATTAAGGGATGAGACGAGGACTTTTCGATGGAGAATTAGATTCCCCATCTATCAACCCCCGTTTCATCCCTTAATCTTTGTTATAAAAAAATTAAAACTGCGACGAACGTCACGGTGCTATGAGAAACCCAATGGTTTCTTGGCGCAGAGTGCCACCCCAATAACTCGCCCGCCAATTAAAAAATCGTCTCTCCCCTCCTAATTAACATTAAGGAATGAAACCAATGCTGTTCGATGGAGAATTAAATTCCCCATACAGCAACCCCGGTTTCATCCCTTAATCTCTGTAATAGAAAATTGAAAACTGCGACGCAATTTACGGTGCCATGAAAAACTTAATAGATAACTCGCCCTCCAATTAAAAAATCGTCTCTCCCCTCCTAATTAATATTAAGGAATGGAACCAATGCTGTTCGATGGAGAATTAAATTCCCCATACAGCATACCCCGTTTCATCCCTTAATCTCTGTAAGCAAAAAATGAAAACTGCGACGAAAGTTGCGGCGCTGTGAAAAAGCTAATGGTTTCTCGGCGCAATGACTCCCGATAATTCGCCCGCTAATTAAAAAATCGTCTCTCCCCTCCTAATTAATATTAAGGAATGAAACGGAGGGTGAAGGATGGGAAATTTAATTCTCCATCGAATAGCGTTGGTTTCATTCCTTAATCTCTGTAAGCAAAAAATGAAAACTGCGACGAAAGTTGCGGCGCTGTGAAAAAGCTAATGGTTTCTCGGCGCAATGACTCCCGATAATTCGCCCGCTAATTAAAAAATCGTCTCTCCCCTCCTAATTAATATTAAGGAATGAAACGGAGGGTGAAGGATGGGAAATTTAATTCTCCATCGAATAGCGTTGGTTTCATTCCTTAATCTCTGTAAGCAAAAAATGAAAACTGCGACGAAAGTTGCGGCGCTGTGAAAAAGCTAATGGTTTCTCGGCGCAATGACTCCCGATAATTCGCCCGCTAATTAAAAAATCGTCTCTCCCCTCCTAATTAATATTAAGGAATGAAACGGAGGGTGAAGGATGGGAAATTTAATTCTCCATCGAATAGCGTTGGTTTCATTCCTTAATCTCTGTAAGCAAAAAATGAAAACTGCGACGAAAGTCGCGGCGCTATGAAAAACTTAATGGTTAACTCGCCCGCCAATTAAAAAATCGTCTCTCCCCTCCTAATTAATATTAAGGAATGAAACCAATGCTGTTCTATGGAGAATTAAATTCCCCATACAACAACCTCCGTTTCATCCTTTAATCTCTGAAATCAAAAAATAAAAACTGCGACAAAAGTCGCGGCGCTGTGAAAAAGCTAATGGTTTCTCGGCGCAGTGACTCCCGATA
>NW_021681747.1:3887-8157 GCF_001412515.2 Diachasma alloeum
TAAGGAATGAAGCCAATGCTGATCGATGGAGAATTGAATTCCCCATCCTTCAACCCCCGTTTCATTCCTTAATCTCTGTAATAAAAAAATAAAAACTGCGACGAAAGTCGCGGCGCTATGAAAAACCTAATGGTTTCTCGGCGCAGTGACTCCCGACAACTCGCCCGCTAATTAAAAAATCGTATCTCTGCTCCTAATTAACATTAAGGAATGAAACCAATGCTGTTCGATGGAGAATTAAATTCCCCATCCATCCAGTCCCGTGTCATCTCTTAATCTCTGTAAAAAAAAATAAAAACTGCGACGAAAGTCGCGGCGCTATGAGAAACCCAATGGTTTCTCGGCGCAGTGACTCCCGATAATTCGCCCGCTAATTAATATTAAGGAATGAAACCAATGCTGTTCGATGGAGAATTAAATTCCCCATCCAGCAACCCCCGTCTCATCCCTTAATCTCTGTAATCAAAAAATAAAAACTGCGACGAAAGTCGCGGCGCTATGAAAAATTCAATGGTTTCTCGGCGCAGTGACTCCCGATAATTCGCCCGCTAATTAAAAACTCGTCTCTCCCCTCCTAATTAATATTAAGGAATGAAACCAATGCTGTTCGATGGACAATAAAATTCCCCATCCAGCAACCCCCGTCTCATCCCTTAATCTCTGTAATCAAAAAATAAAAACTGCGACGAAAGTCGCGGCTATGAAAAACATGATGGATAACTCGCCCGCTAATCAAAAAATCGTCTCTCCCCTCCTAATTAATATTAAGGAATGAAACGAATGCTGTTCGAGGGAGAATCAAATTCCCCATCCATCAACCCTCGTGTCATCTCTTAATCTCTGTAATAAAAAAATTAAAATTGCGACGCAATTTACGGCGCTATGTAAAACTTAATGGATAACTCGCCCGCCAATTAAAAATTTGTCTCTCCTTTCCTAATTAATATTAAGGAATGAAACGAATGGTGTTCTATGGAGAATTAAATTCCTCATACAACAACCCCCGTTTCATCGTTTAATCTCTGAAATCAAAAAATAAAAACTGCGACGAATGTCGCGGCGCTGTGAAAAAGCTAATGGTTTCTCGGCGCAGTGACTTCCGATAATTCGCCCGCTAATTAATAAATCGTCTCTCCCCTCCTAATTAATATTAAGGAATGAAACCAATGCTGTTCGATGGAGAATTAAATTCTCCATCCATCAACCCCCGTTCAATCCCTTAATCGCCGTAATCAAAAAATAAAAACTGCGACAAAAGTAGCGGCGTTATGAAAAACCCAATGGATAACTCGCCCGCTAATTAAAACATCGTCTCTCCCCTCCTAATTAATATTAAGGAATAAAACCAATGCTGTTCGATGGAGAATTAAATTCCCCATCGACCCCCGTTTCATCCCTTAATCTCTGTAGAATTGGAGTTAGAATTAGAATATGCGCGGCTGGTCACTTAAAGCGCCCAGAGTCACCTAAATAATACGATCTTTTGTAACATCCGCCTTAGTTTCGGTCAGTCACACAGCCCCAGCCCTGTGTTTCTCACTAGGCTAATAAGGCTGGTGACAGCTGCTTGTTGTAAGTCCTCTGGTTCCAGGAAAGCCTGGCCCCAGATTTTATAGCGACGGAGTGCTAATAGGGGGCATTCACATAAAATGTGGATGAAGCCCTCCTTATCGCTTCCGCACAGTCTACAGTCTTCTTGTTCTGCGAGTTTCATCTTGAACAGATAAGCTCTGAAAGCTGTATGACCCGTGAGGAGCCCTATTGCTACCCTCAGATCCCCTCTGTGCAGCTCCAGAAGCTTTCTGGTTCTATCTCTTAGTTGCCCCCTCATAAACAGTTTCGCTGGTCTGCAGGTCGCAACTTTCTCCCAACGCCTGACATGATCTCGCCGGAAATGTTCTTTAATAAGAGTTTTTCCCACTGCGAAGGGCGTGCCAAGCAGGCCGTATGAGGGCATCCTTTCTGTACCTCCTTGGCCAGCTTATCTGCCACTTCATTACCCAGAATCCCATGGTGGCCTGTTACCCAGGTTACGGTAACCTGGTTGTTTTTACCCAGTGTGTCCAATGCCTCCATGCATTCCCACACCACCTGTGACTCTGTAATGGGTTTTTGCAGGGCGTGAATCGCCGGCTGGCTGTCACTGCAGATGAATATTTTCACCCTTTTTGTGTCTCTCGTGTTCAGATACTCTGCACACTTAAGTATGCCCAGCATTTCTGGTTGAAAGACGGTTGAATGTTGGCCCAGTGGAAAACTCTCTCCAAAGTCGTCTTTCAGACGGTAGATGCCTGCCCCAAAACTTTCATTGAAGCCAGAGCCGTCCGTAAACCAGTAGTCCTCTCTTGGTCCTGGTTGAAGTTTCGAGTCTAGCTACTCCTGTCTGGGTGGTATACTCGTTCTGAAAGTTTTCCTGATCTGATACTTCCTAGGAATTCTATCCGTCTTACCTATGAAGGGTCGATCATTGATTAGGCTAAGTCGTGTATGCCCTTGGCCCGCCATCTTCCGTTCTTGTTGACACCTTAGTCTATATGCAGTTGTGGTAGCACAACTCACAACTCTAACATCGAGGGGTGGGATACTGAGTGCTATTTCTACCGCCTCGGTAGGTGTCGATTTCATGGCTCCTGTTGCAGCCCTCAGGAAGGTTCCCTGTAGGNCTGAAAGTTTTCCTGATCTGATACTTCCTAGGAATTCTATCCGTCTTACCTATGAAGGATCGATCATTGATTAGGCTAAGTCGTGTATGCCCTTGGCCCGCCATCTTCCGTTCTTGTTGACACCTTAGTCTATATGCAGTTGTGGTAGCACAACTCACAACTCTAACATCGAGGGGTGGGATACTGAGTGCTATTTCTACCGCCTCGGTAGGTGTCGATTTCATGGCTCCTGTTGCAGCCCTCAGGGAGGTTCCCTTTAGGATTTTCAACAGGTTCCCTGATTTCGTCTTACTCACCCTCGGCCGCCAGACGACCGCAGCGTACAACAGTCTCGGAAGTAAAACCATTTGGTAGAGCCAGAGCATCATTTTAGGATTGAGTCCCCATGTCTTGCCCACAGCTCTTGTGCACGCCCATATAGAGGCAAACATTTTATTTCTCTGTGTACAGATATGTTCTTTCCAGCTGAGTTTATTATCCAGGAGGACACCCGGATATTTCACTCTGCTGGTGTAGTTTATCTCCGAGCCATTCAGCTTCAGAGGTTGGAGCTTTTCCAGTCTATAATTTCTGGTGAAAACCAGGACTGTTGTCTTGGCTGGATTTTCTGATAGGCCAGTTTCCCTGCACTAGTCCTCAATGATATTGAAGGCTGTTTCCATCAGGTCCCTTAGCACCCTCAGAAATCCGTCTTTCACAACAACTGCCACATCATCGGCAAAACCGGTGATGTGGAAGCCGGCCTCACTTAGTTGATTTAGAAGTCCATCTACAACCAGGTTCCATAGCAGGGGCGAGAGAACTCCCCCCTGCGGACAGCCCCTAGTCGGACGTCCCTCCACACATGCCCTCCCATGTCCTGCCGACAGTCTTCTGCTTTTCAGCATGTTTNGCCCCTGCGGAGAGCCCCTAGTCGGACGTCCCTCCACACATGCCCTCCCATGTCCTGCCGACAGTCTTCTGCCTTTCAGCATGTTTTGTGTCCAAGCAATGATAGCCTTGGACACCTGTCGTTCTTCCATGGCTTTTTCTATAGCCGGATTCGAAGTGCTATCAAAAGCCCCCTCAATATCCAGAAAGGCGCCTATGGCAAAACCCTTGACCGCCAGTTGTCCCTCAATCAGTCCCACCAGGTGATGTAAGGCGGTATCTGTTGATCTTTCCTCCATGTATGCATATTGACAGGTGGAGAGGGGTCTGTCAGCCAAGGGCCCGGCCTTGATGTGTCTATCCACCAGCCTCTCCAGGGTCTTCAGGATGAAGGATGTGAGGCTTATAGGACGGAAGTCTTTTGGTTTTATATAACCGGTTTTTCTAGGCTTCGGAATGAATACTATCCTAGTCTCATTCCACACACTAGGGACATGTTTCAGGGCTATACTAGCTCTGAGTATCTTGGTTAGGGGTCCCGTGATAGTCTCTATCCCTTCCTGTAATAGGGCTGTGTAGATCCCGTCTGTTCCCGGTGCCTTGAAGGGTTCAAAGGTTTTGATGGCCCACTTGACCCCCCAGGGCTGCACTACTTTATTTGCCAATGCCCAATCATGGGTTTCGTAGACATCCCTCTGATTTTGCATTGTTTCTTTATCTCTCTCCTGGGCCTGTAT
>NW_021681747.1:8204-8501 GCF_001412515.2 Diachasma alloeum
AGGGCTATACTAGCTCTGAGTATCTTGGTTAGGGGTCCCGTGATAATCTCTATCCCTTCCTGTAATAGGGCTGTGTAGATCCCGTCTGTTCCCGGTGCCTTGAAGGGTTCAAAGGTTTTGATGGCCCACTTGACCCCCCAGGGCTGCACTACTGTATTTACCAATGCCCAATCATGTGTTTCGTAGACATCCCTCTGATTTTGAATTGTTTCTTTGTCCTTCTCCTGGGCCTGTAAGAAGCCTTGAATGTGAGTGTTCATTAGGAGTTTCAGAGTCTCTCCCATGGTTTCCTTGTGG
>NW_021681748.1:0-123 GCF_001412515.2 Diachasma alloeum
TAGCGCCTAATAGGGAGGGAGGAATGAATTTTTGAAAGCGCAAAGAAATGGAATTTTTTTTTTTTTTTCAATTCAAAAATTCATTCCTCCGACCCTAATTGCGACTAAGGGATGAAATTTGTG
>NW_021681748.1:267-574 GCF_001412515.2 Diachasma alloeum
ATTCCTCCGACCCTAACTGCGACTAAGGGATGAAATTTATGCCAACGTGTTGAGCATTTAATACACAATGAGTGACACAAATTTGATGCCTCAGCACCTGTTAGGGAGCGAGGAGTGAATTTTTGAAAGAGCGAAGAGATTGAAAAAAAATTTTTTTTCAAATGAATTCTCCAAAGTGTGGACATTGAAAAAAAAATTTTTTTTTTCAATTCAAAAATTCATTCCTCCGATCCTAACTGCGACTAAGGGATGAAATTTGTGCCCACGTGTTGAGCATTTAATACTCAATAAGTGACACAAATTTTAT
>NW_021681748.1:653-927 GCF_001412515.2 Diachasma alloeum
ATTCCTCCCACCCTAACTGCGACTAAGGGATGAAATTTGTGCCAACGTGTTGAGCATTTAATACACAATGAGTGACACAAATTTCATCCCTCAGCACCTGTTAGGGAGGGAGAAGTGAATTTTTGAAAGAGCGAAGATTGAAAAAAATTTTTTTTTCAAATGAATTCTCTAAAGTGCGGAGATTGAAAAAAATTTTTTTTTTTCAATTCAAAAATTCATTCCTCCGACCTTAGTGCGACTAAGGGATGAAACTTGTGCCATCGTGTTGAGCATC
>NW_021681748.1:1120-1300 GCF_001412515.2 Diachasma alloeum
TCCTAACTGCGACTAAGGGATGAAATTTGTGCCCACGTGTTGAGCATTTAATACTCAATGAGTGACACAAATTTCATCCCTTAGCACCTTATAGGGAGGGAGGAGTGAATTTTTGAAAGTGCGAAGAGATGGATAAAAACAGAGTGCGTGGAGTCCACGCGCGACAGAAGTGAAACTTCT
>NW_021681749.1:0-562 GCF_001412515.2 Diachasma alloeum
CTTTTTGATACTTTATCCGGATTTCCTCCCGAATTTCCTTTTAATAATTTCTCCAGAATTGCTCCGGAATTTCTTTCTGAGAATTTCTCTAGCNTTCTTTCTGAGAATTTCTCTAGAGTTTCTTCCCGAAAATTTATCCAGAATTGCTTCTCGAGAATTTTTCCAGAACTCCGTTTCGAGAATTTATCAAAATTTTTCAAAGAGCTATTTCACCGAATTCAGTAGGAAAAGTTAATCAAAAAAAAGTATGGAGATATCCCGTACGAAAATTTTCAATAAAAAAACCCTAAAGAATTCTATAGGAATTTCTATAGACTTTCTATAAGACTTGTATTAAATTTTCTATACATTTTTTGCCGGTTCTTTTGACGTGTTCGATAGGAAATTCTATAGAAAATTTTTATAGAATTTCGTTGTCTATAGAATTTTTTGCGCTCAAATTTTCGAAGTTTTTTCATTCGATTTTTTTGAAGAGAAGAAAATAAAAAATAACTCAAAAAAACTTAGAAAATGTGAGTGAGAAAAATTCCATAGAAAAATGAAATCCTATTGACTTTTTTTT
>NW_021681749.1:708-1916 GCF_001412515.2 Diachasma alloeum
AATTTTTTCCGCTCAAATTTTCGAAGTTTTTTCATTCGATTTTTTTGAAGAGAAGAAAATAAAAAATAACTCAAAAAAACTTAGAAAATGTGAGTGAGAAAAATTCCATAGAAAAATGAAATCCTATTGACTTTTTTTTTCTTTTGAGAATTTTCTATGTNTTTTTTTCTATTGACAATTTTCTATGTAATATTTCCTATCGAACATGTCAATAGAAACGACAAAAAACGTAGTGAAAATCCAATAGAAATTCTATAGAAATTCCGTTTTTAGGGTTTCCTCTTCGAAATTTTAGTACGTGATATATTTCAAAACTATGTATGCAATTTCTCCCCCCCATCTTATAAATGGCCACCTGCCCCACAAGGTGCACATGAGGAATTCAAATGAATTCACAAGGAATTTCCGAGGAATTTTCCATGGACTACTTATGAATTGCCCAGGAATTCATATTATATTCATATTATTCATATTATCACGTATGAAAATGTTCTACAGAATTTCCTATAGAATTTCCTATGGAAAATTCTATGGAGTATTCGAACATTTTCTATAGGATTTCACATAGGATTTTTCCTATAGGTTCCCATGGGGTGTCCTATAGGAGACCGATTCAGAAAAATCCTATAGAAAATCCTATAAGAAATCCTATAGGAAATGTTCGAATTCTCCATAGCATTTCCTATAGAATTTTCCATAGGAAATCCTATAGAAAATTTTCATACATGATAAATTTCATCACGTATTATGTTATATGTACTGTATATACGAAATCATATGATTTTTTGACCTTCAATATTTAATTAACCCCAACTTCCTATTTGACCCTTGGGCTCTATTGAACGCTTGGATCTGAGTGTTCGGGTCTCATAACACTCTTTTATACCTTGGTAACAATCTGACCCTTATGAACCTCAACTATTAGGGGTCATCGAGACTGGCTAAAATTTCAAGTCCTCATGGCCACGGCCATGGAACGGCCATGGCCTGTGTCGTACGTGATAGGAAATATATTTCAAAAATATGTATGAATATTCTCGACCTCACCTTATCCACGGCCACCCACCCCCCCGCCGGCCATGCCCGCATGGAAGAGTATAAATGCGACATATTTATCAATTTTAGGTGATCAAATATATTTTCCGTATATATTATACATATGTCGCATAAAAATATCCACATATATGTTTTTCCGCGGTGAGCGATGA
>NW_021681749.1:8600-8675 GCF_001412515.2 Diachasma alloeum
TCTCTCTCTCTCTCTCTCTCTCTCTCTCTCTCTCTCCCCTCTCTCTCTCTCCCCCCCTCTCTCTCCCTCTCTGTC
>NW_021681749.1:8911-11258 GCF_001412515.2 Diachasma alloeum
CTCTCTCTCTCTCTCTCTCTCTCTCTCTCTCTCTCTTTCTATACATAAATACCCTGGAGTTTCGCAAGTGACGAATTCGCCTGGAATTTCGTCACAATCTCCACAAGCAAACGATGAGTTTCCGCTACATTTTTCTTTGCAATATAATAGTGTAATAACACTTCCCGCAAATGACGTTTACTTGGAACGAAAACCGACATTGTCACGGAGGTAAAAACACTTGTATTTCAACCAAATGTCACGTAGTGCGTTTGACAGCTGACATAAAGTACTATCGAATATTCTATTCTATTCTATTCCTTTGACTGGCTATATCCCCGTCCTCGGATAGGGGCAAGTGCCGTGCATTCTCTGTTGATAATGACATCTGTCCAATGCTTCGAGAAACTCGAAATCAGGACAACTTTCAGTTTATAAAATCCAAAAGGAGATGTTAGAGAGCCCTCATAGAGGGAAGCACTGATTTAAATCCACTAGCAGCTTGACTCGAAAACATTCCAAAATTTGTTTTGTCTTGATGTGAATGTCCAATATATTGAATCCCTTAATCCCAAGGTCACTGTTTGTTTTGAAAATCTTTATTATACTGTCCGAGCTTCGGAATGCGAATTCTGACCTTCGAGGAGATTCAATTCCAAAGGCTCAAATAAAATATCGTCCAAACACTATCAATTCACTGAGTTTAATTTACTAGATGAAAAACTAAATTCGTTATTAGGTTTAGTTCTTCGGTCCTATAATTAATTTTCAGATGTGATAAATTTCTGGTTTTAAAATTCTTCGAGACACTTAACCACTGATGGAACAATCTAGCACTTAAACTGTCCTTATTGAATTTCGGAGGAGTCCATCGACAATTATTTAAAAATTGTTGTAAATTATCAGAACCGCCAAGCTTTACTTTTGGAAGAAAGAGATGAAGATATAGGAAAAGGAGAAAAGAAGAAAAAAGAAATAAAAAAAGCGGATAGAAAGGAACCATAATTAAAGGGACAAGGCAGTATTACCAGATCGTGACGTCACCCCATTTAAAATTGTACAGGTTGTGGCTATAAATCGCCAAAATCTGGCAACCCTGGGACAAGGTAGAATATATTCTACGAGGCGGACGAACATCCGTCTCGTATGGCGGCTCCCGGCGAACTCCTACTATCGAATGCAAGTGTTGCCATTTGTTAGTGCACGTAAGCAATACTAAAAACGACATCGGTTGGGAAAGGGCGGAGTCATATTCACACACCTAATATCACTCTGGGATCAAGACTGTGTCCAGAGTTAAACCTAGAGTTGTTATTACATTGTTGAAATGACCTTTGTTCTCTCCCCTAGAGGAGAAATGGACCCTCAAACATGTCATAAGACCACCTCTCCTCCCCCACCTCAGTAGATGTATAGGGCTGCTTCTGGATCAACGTTTCTGGGGCGAGCGCTGGAGACTTGTGGAAGAGGGCCCCGCGAGTGGGTGGTGGGGTGGGATTAATTGATTCGCGGNAAATGTCACGTAGTGCGTTTGACAGCTGACATAAAGTACTATCGAATGCAAGTGTTGCCATTTGTTAGTGCACGTAAGCAATACTAAAAACGACATCGGTTGGGAAAGGGCGGAGTCATATTCACACACCTAATATCACTCTGGGATCAAGACTGTGTCCAGAGTTAAACCTAGAGTTGTTATTACATTGTTGAAATGACCTTTGTTCTCTCCCCTAGAGGAGAAATGGACCCTCAAACATGTCATAAGACCACCTCTCCTCCCCCACCTCAGTAGATGTATAGGGCTGCTTCTGGATCAACGTTTCTGGGGCGAGCGCTGGAGACTTGTGGAAGAGGGCCCCGCGAGTGGGTGGTGGGGTGGGATTAATTGATTCGCGGTTTAATTGNTGGTGGGATTAATCAAGTCACGGCTGTAATTCACGGTTTTCAGCCCCGATTTTAATTCGCGGTTTTCAGTCCCGATTTTGATCCACGGTTTTAATTCGCGCTTTGGTGGGATTAATTAATTCGCGGTTTTAATTCGCGGTTAGAATTCACGGTTTTAATTCGCGGTCTTAATTCGCGCTTTAATTCGCGGTTTTAATTCGTGGTTTTGATTCACGGTTTTAATTCGCGCTTTTAATCCGCGGTTTTAAATCGCGGTTTAAGTCGCGACTCCTAAACCTTTTAACATTTTAGAGATTGTACCTGAGATAAGAAGAATGAGTCATCATCGCAAGGGTTAAGTGCAAAAGGTCATAAATCATTTTTTTTTGTACCTGGAAGAGAGAAAGTGTGACATCCCTCAAATTCCTGAGATAAGACGAATGTCATCATCGCAAGGGTTAAGTGCAAAAGGTCATAAATCATTTTT
>NW_021681750.1:0-192 GCF_001412515.2 Diachasma alloeum
ATGATTGATGCCCGACTCAGTTTTAAGCAGCAAGTGGAACACATCACAATTAAGGCGTCAGGGGTTCGAGCAGCTTTGTCTCGCCTCATGCCCATCATTGGAGGTCCCAAGCAGAGGAGACGAGCATTACTGTCATCGGTGATTACGTCAGTACTCACCTACGGCATTGCTGTATGGGCGGAGGCCCTTCAA
>NW_021681750.1:248-1407 GCF_001412515.2 Diachasma alloeum
GGGTTCGAGCAGCTTTGTCTCGCCTCATGCCCAACATTGGAGGTCCCAAGCAGAGGAGACGAGCATTACTGTCATCGGTGATTACGTCAGTACTCACCTACGGCATTGCTGTATGGGCGGAGGCCCTTCAATTACAGCAGAATCAGTGCAAAGTGGGGCCTGTCTACCGACTTAGTGCCCTTAGAGTCGCCAGCGCATTTCGCACCATGTCCAACGATGCCGTGTGTGTTATAGGCGGAATGATGCCAATTGAAGTGCTAGCCGAGGAACGAAGATCCCTANCCAGCGCATTTCGCACCGTGTCCAACGATGCCGTGTGTGTTATAGCCGGAATGATGCCAATTGAAGTGCTAGCCGAGGAACGAAGATCCCTATTCCAGCAAAAAGGAGAGACGTCATTAAGTCCAACCGAGATTCAGGCTGAGGCCAGACGAAAGAGCATAGAACGATGGCAGTTACGATGGAGTATCTCACTGAAAGGTAGATGGACATATCGTCTTATCCCGCAGGTGAGTGCTTGGGTGAATCGTGAGTACGGAGAGACCAACTACTATTTGACACAGTTGCTTTCAGGACATGGGTGTTTCCGGGCCTACCTTCATAAATTCAAACATGAAGATTGCCTGGATTGCCCGACCTGCTTAGGTACCATGGAAGACGCAGAGCATGTATTTTTCATGTGTCCACGTTTCAGAACGAGCCGCTTGGAGTGGGAGAATGAACTTGGAGCATCGATCCTGCCCGAGAACTTGGTGGAAGCCATGCTGTCATCGAAAACAGCCTGGGACGCAACGAGTGACTTTGCGACGAAAGTCATAAAGGAGCTCCGCGAGGAAGAGCGTCGTCGAAAGAACGCTGTATAGGAGGAAAAGCTACCGGAACCTTCTTCCAAAGGGGAGCCTTCCTCCTATACGCCCGTCTGCATGAGCAGATCGTGTGCGGCCTCGCAGTGGTTGAGGTTGAGCTGTAGTATCCGCATTACTGTTTCTTATTCACCTTCGGATGTGCCTCCCTGAAGACAGGGCATCTGCTGCTACCAGCAATATGGGCACAGTCCTTCGATGGATCTCTCTCAGTGCATAAGGCACAAAGGGCTGCTTTTTCACAGCCAGCAGCTTTGTGTCCATCTTCCCCACATTTTGTACAGAGCTTTGCTCTG
>NW_021681750.1:1436-1760 GCF_001412515.2 Diachasma alloeum
CTTTCTTCACGACGGCTGCGGCCAGTGTCACTGAAGCAGTCTGGGTACCTCCATAGGCCTTGCGCAAAGACCTGATGGCATCCGGGGAAATTTGACAATCTACCCCGGCTGTGAGTCTCAGGGCTTCAAGCACCTCTTCCTTTGTCGTCAGCTCGTCGAGATCCTTGATCTCAGGTTCCTCCTGTGGTCCTTTACTGAGGACATCAGCCTCGTCTCCAAGGAGCTCGGCTATCGCCTTGTGGAGGCTATCAGATTCGTTCTCCTTATCCTTTGAGAGGATGATCAGCATATCTCCTGTGGTCGTTCTGCGGATTTTGTCAACGC
>NW_021681750.1:9810-10251 GCF_001412515.2 Diachasma alloeum
GCCAGTGCCCAATTGGCGTCCGAACACGTCAACACTCATGTTTCAAATGATGGATTATTTTGATTACAGTTCACTAAATAATAATACGAGCTTCACGTAACTCCTCCATTATTGACATGATTTCATTGGTGTGACTCATATTGCCAGCTGACTGTGAGGCCATAAGCAGTCGAAGTCTATCCACTAACTCATTAGGATCGTCCCAATACACATAGTCCATTTTTCTAGGTTTTACTGATGCAATCATATAATGAGGGAGGGCTGTCCCAGTTTTCTCGGATTTGATGAGATTTTCAATAATATTGCGGTATTTCATACTGTGACCCGTTCGAAAAGGTTTGTCAGATCTATAGTACATTCTATGTGCATTTGTACTCCGTATAATATTACCCTAGGTATTTTTATCAGTTTCGGTTATGAAGCTCATGTTAGGTGATTTCT
>NW_021681751.1:0-743 GCF_001412515.2 Diachasma alloeum
TGATGGAGGCCTGCAAAAGAGTGGGAAACTCCAAAGCTCCAGGGCTGGAGGGAATCCCGAACATCGTGTTGAAGCTGGCCATTAACACGATGCCAGAGCAGTTCCTGGATGTTTACAACGAGTGCCTGAGAGAGGGCATCTTTCCTGCCATGTGGAAGCAGCAGAGGTTGGTGCTGCTCCCAAAAGGGAATAAACCACCGGAAGAACCTTCATCTTACCGTCCCCTCTGCATGCTCGATACTGCTGGCAAGATTCTCGAGCGTATCATCCACCAGAGGATAGAAGCTGCCGTGGAACCCGCGCTTGCTGGGAATCAATATGGTTTTCGGAAAAGCCGGTCCACACTTGATGCCATCAACCTTGTCGTCGAAACCGCTAGGAAAGCGATTGAAGGGGAACGATGGTTGAATGGCACTAAGGAGTATTGCTTGGTGGTGACTCTGGACATCAAGAACGCCTTCAATTCAGCTAGGTGGGACTGCATCATGGAGGCTCTTACCAAACTGGACGTGCCGGGCTACTTGCGGAGGATGGTCAGTAGCTATTTCAGCAAAAGGGTCCTCATGTATGATACCGAGAATGGGCCTAAGAAGTACAAAGTGACAGGAGGAGTACCCCAAGGTTCAGTCCTGGGTCCCCTCCTGTGGAACATCATGTACGACGGGCTGCTGAAGCTGAAACTGCCCTCGCGGACTAAGCTTGTGGCATTTGCAGACGACGTGGCTGTGGTCATCATCAGGAAA
>NW_021681751.1:3026-11292 GCF_001412515.2 Diachasma alloeum
CCTCGACCCCCCTCGCCCACATTTGATTTTGCAGCGCCTTAAGCATACTACTATCTTTCGTACGAAAACAAAAAATTACGTCAAAATTTATGTATAGAAATAAATCGTATAGAAAATATTCCTATACAAATATCTGATCATCATATACGTAAATTTTATAGGGTTTTATACGCAATCCGGAAAGAAAATTTTTATAAGATTAATAAGTTATTTTTTCAAAAATCTTCCAAAATGTTCAGAAGTTCTCCGTAAAAAGTTTTGAAGAAATTGTATTCGAAAGATAGGTTGAGATGTCTGAAAATCATCTGAAAAGTTGAAATTTGCAATTCCCTCAGGAAATGTTATACAACCTTTTGCCTGTAATTTGTGAAGCATTTACAAAATATGTGTAAATGGTTCCAATAAACGTACCTCCAAACTATGCTGAAATAGCTCAGAATAAATTGAAACTTAAATATTTGCTATTCCCTCCGGTATTTTTTATACGAGGTATTAGTTCCTATTTGTAGGAAATAAAAAAAAAATGATTCCACGGAAAAGCGTGGAAATATGGAGGAACATCTCCGCAGAACCGCCAAAATAACGACACCATTCCCTGGCGGTCCTGTAATGCCGTACGTTTTTCTATTAAAATTATTCATATAATAACAACAGAATATAATAATTTCGATAATAATTGTCGACTTGAAAAAGAATGAATAATTAATACACAGAAGCATTGTGACCTAGACGGAAATTACGAAAAAGATTCATAATGATATTATTAAAAGAAAAGTATAAAAGACTTACCTGTCTGGTAGGTTATGTCCCCTAAATCCGTTATTTCCTCAATGAATCACAGTTGCAACGGATCAGTATACAGTACAGGGATGAAGTTATCACATCTCTATACGGTGTAGTTTTGAAGATCGTTTTGGAGCCGTGGTCCAAATCGAGATGATATACATGTGTTATCTAATTCATGTATGTAGTGATGAGTTTTATTAAGTTTTATTAACTTTTATTAAGTTCACAGAATACCCATCTTGTCGCTATGGAATCGTAGAAGTACACGAAACACCCATTCTACCGCTGAAATCGTATGACTTCAAGAAAAATCCACTTGAAATCGTAGGAGCCCCCATGAAATCGTAGGAGTACAGAAAAGACCCATTTCATCCCTAAAAAATCGAATGAGATCCGGAAATACCGATTTTACTCCAATGAAATCGTATGAATACAAGAAAAACCCATTTTTCCCCAATGAAATCGTATGTGGTCTGTAAATACCCATTTTACCCCCATGAAATCGTAGGAGTATAGAAAATACCCATTTTACCCCTGACAAATCGTATGAGGTCAGAAAATACCCATTTAGCCCCTAAGAAATCGTATGAGTTCACGAAAAACCTATTTTGCCCCTATGAAATCGTATGAGGTCAGTAAATACTCATTTTACCCCAATGAAATCGTAAAAGTTCACAGAATACCCATTTTGCCCCCATGAAATCGTGTGAGTTCACGAAAAACCCATTTTGCCCCCATGAAATCGTATGAGTTCACGAAATACCCATTTTACCCCAATGAAATCGTGAAAGTTCACAGAATACCCATTTTGCCCCAATGAAATCGTAAAAGTTTACAGAATACCCATTTTGCCCCAATGAAATTGTAAAAGTTCACAGAATACCCATTTTGCCCCAGCGAAATCGTATGTGGTCAGTAAATACCCATTTTATCCCCATGAAATCGTAGAAGTACACGAAAAACCCATTTTGCTCCCATGAAATCGAATGAGGTCAGAAAATACACATTTAGCCGCTATGATATCGTATAATTCAATGTGCTTGAGATATGTCCCTAATTGATTATCTTAAACTAAATATTATTTTGAATTTTTCTATACAATTCCAACTTGAAAACTCTTCTTTACCCCAAAAACCATACTCCGTGGCGTCACTACCGGATGGCGCCCCCTTCGCATTCTCATTTGACAATTTTTCCGTTTGACAATTTTTCCTTACGTCAAATATACTATTTATAGGACAGTATCTATTCACACGGTCCACGGTAAATTTTACCGTGGATATAGGGTATATTTTACCGTGGATATACGGTAATTTCTACCGTTGATATAAGGTAAGCAGTGGGGTACGTTAGGCCCATTTTTTTACAGTGGATAAAAGGTAATTCTTACCGTGGATATAAGGTAAATCAGTGGTGTGCATCGGGCCCATTTTTACCGTGGATATAGGGAAGATTTTCACCGTGAATATAAAGTAATTTTTTTTTACCGTGCATATAAGGTGAGTGAATGGCGTGCAGTGTTTCCACTTTTTACCGTGGATGCAAGGGAGATTTTACCTTGGATCTATGGTGATGTTCACCGTGTATATAAGGGAGATCAGGGGGCCTATTCTCGAAATATTTCCGTGCGCGGAATCGACTCCGTTGACGGAACGCCTATATGATTCCTATACGGAATTCGTCTACGAAGCCACTTCCGTGCACGGAAATATTTCGAGAATAGGCCCCCAGTGGTAAGCATCGCGTAGGGAAATTATCTCGCGGATCTAGTTGTATCATGGGTTTACGCCTTTAAAGAGAGACAAATAAAGTTAATAGGCCAATCAAATAAGGACTTTTTCCTAGAAAATTTCAATAGCGGCATTTTCGCAATTTAAACCGTCAAGTCGCCAACGCGCTCAAAGTTGAACTACGAAAAAGCTGATTCGCCGCCAACCCCGGAAAGTCCATTTTAGTTGCAAAATGCAAATAATTCTTCACAGAATGTCTTCAGGAGAGGACATTTTTTTAAAAACATTTTTCAATTTTACAGGAGTCCCCATTTTTCTATTTTTTTTCATTTTTCAACCAAAATTTGCCATAACATAACTTTTGATCCAGTTATCTTATTGGAATAAGAACAAAAGGTGATTTTTTCTCGTTCTCTCCTCTCCATTTTCACTCTTTTGACTTTTTCACTCACCTTTCATATTTAACTTATTATTTGTTGATAAACTAAAAAAAATTGATGTTTTTTCAATATACAAACTGACTGGAAAAATTTTTGATCAAGCTCGGTAGCTTTATCGCAAACTTGAGTCATTGGAATCAATCTTGAATTTTTTCATATTTTTTTTGGCATTCATTAACGTAGATTTTTAATAATAAAAGGAAAAATGTTCAATTTTTGTCATTTTTTCAATGTCTAAAAATTCTTTGATTTTTTAAAAAATGTTTTGATATTTTGGTATTTTTTCATATTTTCAATACTTAGTGAGCTATGAATTATTTTAGATTTAGGGAAATGTTGTCGAGGGGCGCGCCCCACTTCACGCGCTTGATCTCCCCACTCTCCACATTCTCCGCGTAGCGGAACTTCTGCAAACGTTTCCTTTGCTAATTTCCTCCAAAAATATGAAAAAAGTGGAAAAAATTTTTTTGTCAACAATCAGATCCCAAGTGGGTTCAAATAATTTCTGCTGATGTATCCGTGGAGAGTTTTTTCTCGTATAATAATTCCAAGGAAACTCAATTTCGAACTGGCGCCTACAAATTTTGACTCTTATTTAAATTCAAATTGGAAAATAACAATTTTCATCAATATAATTTCTTATCGAATTAGCACTATAAGTAGAGGTGCAAAACAGAAGCTCCCATTGAGTTTATGCACTATTGATTGTTAACAAAATTTTTTTTTGTAATTTTTTCATATGTTTGGAGGAAATTAGCAAAGGAAACGCTTGCAGATGTTCCGCTACGCAGATAATGTGGTGAGTGGGGAGATCAAGCGCGTGAGGTGGGGCGCGCCCGACGACAACATTTCCCTAAATTTAAAATAATTCATAGCTCACTAAGTATTGAAAATATGAAAAAATACCAAAATATCAAATTTTTTTTAAAATAATCAAAGAATTTTTAGACATTGAAAAAAATTGAAATTTTTCCTCTTATTATTAGGAATCTCTGGGGCCAGGCTTTCCTGAAACCAGAGGACTTACAACAAGCGGCTGTCACCAGCCTTATTAGCCTAGTGAGAAACACAGGGCTGGGGCTGTGTGACTGACCGAAACTAAGGCGGAAGTTACAAAAGATCGTATGATTTAGGTGACTCTGGGCGCTTTAAGTGACCAGCCGCACTTTTTTATTCTATTCTATTCTATATTAGGAATCTACGTTAACAAATGCCAAGAAAAATATGAAAAAATTCAAGATTGATCCCAATGACTCAAGTTTGGGATAAAGCTACCGAGCTTGATCAAAAATTTTTCCAGATTATATATTGAAAAAACAGCAATTTTTTTTAGTTTATCAACAAATAATAAGTTAACTGTGAAAGTTGAGTGAAAAGGTCAAAAGAGTGAAAATGGAAAGGAGAGGACGAGAAAAAATCATCTTTTGTTCTTATTCCAATAAGATAACTGGATCAAAAGTTATGTTATAGCAAATTTTGGTTGAAAAATGAAAAAAATGAGAAAAATGGCGACTCCTGAAAAATCTAAAAATATTTTTAAAAAAATTTCCTCTTCTGAAGACATTCTGTGAAGGGTCTAGATGCATCCTAATTTTTTTCAGATTTTTCAATCAACTTTTTCATAAATTATTTGCATTTTGCAACTAAAATGGACTTTTCGGCGTTGGCGGCGAATCAGCTTTTTCGTACTTCAACTTTGAGCGCGCTTGGCGACTTGACGGTTAAAATTACGAAATACCGCCATTAACTTTTTTATAGAAAATTTTATGCTCTACAAATTAAGTCTTATGCATTTTTATCCTATCTATCACGGTTTCGTCGGCGTAAAGCAAAAAAGGTCGCGTGGATGCTTAATTTTGCAGTTTTGAATTTTTTAAAACAATTTCCCGGTTTGCGACAATTCCAAAAACTTAGCATGTGTTTCACATCATTCTTCCGCATGATATCCCAAGGTTTTTATCCTTCTTCTATCATCCTTGATTTCCAAACCGTAATTTGACTGGCCTATAGTTTTATCATCATAAACTGAATGTAAATGAAGAGTGAAAATTATAACAAGAATGAACTTCGAATGAGTGGAGATAAACATTCAATGTGATAGATGTGTGATGGAGAAGCTAGAAAAAATTGACGAAAATGGATAAAATCAAAGACAAAGAAGTAAACCGCATGACGAGTCGATTCCCCAGGTCGTGCTAAATGTGAAATCGCTTCGATAATAAGTAACTATTGGAAAAAAATTTCAAGAGTCCTTTCTCGATGAGAAATTATTAAGATAGTCTTGTCTGCCCCCATTTCATCAAAAAAAAAGTGTCACTCCACTACTGATGGTATTCTATTTGAACAATTATCCCCACAACAATCGATTTTAACCTCACTTGTTATGTAAACCGTCAAGGCAAGGAACGAACGACAATTTTTTCCTCAATCGACTGTACGTAGAAGAAATTAGAGAATATTATCGGTTTTGAGCAGCGTCTAACGTCAGGATATTCGCCTCTTTCAAGGCCGTTCTTCTCGTACAAGCAATATAGCACAACGCGCGGATTTGTCGATCTGTGCTGAGCACCTCGTGCGCCAACTGAGCGCCAATATAAATATGAAGATGAATAGAAAGTAACTCAATTTTTTAATCAATGATTTCTATTGTTTTTTTCAAACATGGATGGAAATAGAGAGAAAATAGCTTAATAATTTTTACTAATATGAAGGATTTCGTTTTCGAATATACATATTCTCTATATATTCTTCGTCCAGTCATTATCAATTCAGTAATTGACTAATAAAGTCATGAATAACGAAATATATTCAGACAGGAGATTTGTCTGAAATTTTTGTGTTTGAATGGAGTCAGCTGTTTGACACAGAAAATACGTCTGAAGAGTCAAATGTCTGAATCACTTCTAAAAAACTGAATTTCAGACGCAAAAACTGTCTGAAAATAAATGTGTGAAATTTTTCAGACAAAAAAATGTTTGAAGCGTTTTCAGATACAAATTGGATCTGAAATTTTCAAGCATCTAGACCATTTTGAGACACTTATGATGATTCAGATCTCTTTTCTCCGTCTGACATCTGAAATTCCGACGGNTTTTCAAACATCTAGACCATTTTGAGACACTTCTGATAATTCAGATGTCTTTTCTCCATCTGACATCTCAAATTCCGTTGGATGTCAAACACACTGTTTTTGCAGCGTTTTCCTCTCTCGTTTGACCCTTGTCATCGCTCCCCTGATCTTCGAAGCCTTAACGGTTCAAATCCGCGATATAATTGGATCCACGAGACAATTTCCCTACGTAATACTTACCACTCATCTCTTTTATATACACGTTAGACATTACCGTCGATTCACCGCAAAATCTCCCTTGCATCTACGGTAAAAAATGGATCCGCTGCAGACCATTCACTCACTTATATGCACGGTAAAAAAAATTACTTTATATCCACGGTGAAAATCTTCCCTATATCCACGGTAAAATATACCCTATATCCATGGTAAAATTTACCGTGGATCGTGTGAAGACACTACCTATTTATGGATCAATTTTTTAGGCATAAAAAGTCCCCTGACATGGGGAATGTATGGTTTTCTCAAATCTCTCATTTTTTAGATAATTTACAAGTGTGTCGTGGTTGATTCTCCATGTTTTAGCATATTGGGATACATTTCAAGGTTAAATTTGTTCTCAAATTAGATTGGAATTGAATTCAATACAATTTAAAGAAAATTTTTTTTTAAGTTGGTTGAATAATTATGGTACGATATAGTACTATTCAGAAGTAACATCAAATTAACATCAATGACATATACACCAGTCCATTCTATTCTAATTTATACTATACTATACCATGCTAAATATGAGTAAATTCAAAATCACTTGAATTCATTGGAAAAGATGTTAATGTATTTTTTCAGATATTCAAGTGGAAATAGAACACAATGTATCCAAAAATGTCAAATTTCACCGATTTTTCGTTGCGAAGGTTATTGCCAATGCGGCCGTCACCCGAAAGCCTCACTGACGTTATAAATTCATAGAAAAACATAGTGAATTCGTGAGAAATTTCTATTGGATTTCTATTGAGCTTCTATGACAACATGGATTAGTTTTTCGCCCATTCTATTAAAAAATTCTGCACCTTTACTGCATGTTTTTCGTTAAGAAAATCTCCAGAAGAAACCATTTTATAGGAAAAAATCAGTAGAATTTGATTTTTCTGTATTATTTTTTCCATTACTATTATTATTTTCCGTAAATGAGATCGCTGAACGATCCTCGAGGGGCTCGGACTGCAACTCGAAAACCGCGCAGCAAGCTAAGCGATACTAACTTTTCCTAATCGCTCTGCAATAGTGCTCCCTCTAACCAGACGGTGAGCTCTACTACAGTCCGAACTCATGCTGCCTAAGTAGACGGAGGGACACTTGAATGCATATTCAATTGTTTATTATTATTATTATTTTCCCTCGTGAATGACATCGATGGATGATCCTCGAGGGCTCCGACTTCACCTCGAAGACCACCCAGCAAGCTAAGCGATACAAACAAGTCCTAATCGCTCTGCAGTAGTGCTCCCTCCAACCAGAGGGTGAGCACTACTGCAGTCCAGAATCATGGTGTCTAAGTAGTCGAAGGGACCTAAGAATGACAGCCTTTTGCATCTGACCAGCCAGTATTAAGGCATTGCGCCTGCAGGCTGGAATCACCTCAAGCGCAGATACAAAAGACTGTTTCATGCCGCCAAGAGAGCCAATGATCAGGACGATCAGCCTGACCCTAAACCCGCGGTTCAACTGACGCAGCTCAAACAGGAGCAGCTGGTATTTGAGCCGTTTCTCCTCTTCCTTCGCAGATATATTGCTCTCGGCTGACGCCGAGAACTCAATCACGTAGATGACTTTGTCTTTAAAGTCGAAGAGGACGATATTAGGCTTCGTCGCAGCGACGGGCCTGATAGTCGCAAACGAGAAGTTCCAGTAAATCTTACAGCTCTCATTCACGACAACGGACTCAATATCTCCTGGAGCATAAGGCAGAATCGGCATCCGGTCTATCCGATAAGAGTGCCGCAGATGGCAATATAACACTCTCAAAGCCGCGTTATGACGGTGGATATAACTGGTCACTGCATATCTCGGGCAAGCCGACAAAAGATGCATCAGTTTCCGGGGACTGTTTGCAAGCCCGACACCTAACATCCGGAACTTGCAATCCCTTAACACGGCTCCTATAGACCAGGGTGTTTATCACGCCATCCTGACACGCGCAAATGAAGTCCTCGGTTTCGGACATCAAGCCAGCCGAC
>NW_021681751.1:11435-23031 GCF_001412515.2 Diachasma alloeum
ATTATTATTATTATTATTATTATTATTATTATTATTATTATTGTTATTATTATTATTATTATTATTATTATTATCCATTTATTGAGAAAGTCAGCATAGCTGGTATACACCTACATGTAAGAATAGCATAGTATGTGAATTTTTTAAAGATTCGAGGGATTTCTATAGAAAATAGATCAACAGTATAATTTGTATACAAACATTGAATTCTAGTGATTTTCTCTATAAAATATCTTCTGTTAAACATTTTTATTTAAAAAAAACACGGAAAAGCTACGGAATTTTTCAATAGGATCGAAAATACAACAAAGAATTAGTTCAATTTGCAACTGAAATTGGATCAAAATTGGATAGAATTTGTAGCGAATTCGCTAGGTTTTTCTATAGAATTTTATCGCGCATGCTTCTGCCAGCGAATGGTGGATGCGAGGTGGATTTTTCAGTAAAAAATTTCGTAGAATATTCGATTTAAAAATTTTGTGGAATTTCCTAATCGTTAGATATTATTAGGAGAATTGGGATTAAAAATTGGGCAGAATTTTGGCGTGGCCGGAGCTTGACCGTGAGAGTTCAAAGTTTAAATGAACCCAATTTTTAAATTCCCCAATGAGGTAGAATGAAGAAAAATTAGTATTTGATTTTTTTTTCTGTGACAAGATTAGAAGGAAAAAATCTCTAAATAATCAATTTATAAAGTATTCTAAGATTTCTACGAAATTTTGCATATCTACATCACATCCGACGACTCAAAAAGCACTGTATTTCGTCATTAGGCAGAAGAAAACTTTTCTGGCCTCGCCTTCGGCTCGCACCACTCGCACTGCAATCGTATGAGCTAGAAAAGTTTTTTTCGGCCAAATGATGAGCAATATTTTTTGTCCTGATGGCTGTAAACATGAACCTTCCTTAAAATCGGAATAACAAAAAAACATTTTTCTTCAAGTGAAAATCAGAAAACTACGTTGTATTCACCGAAAATCGTTTGATTTCTGACTAGATAAAAGTGCATTTTTCTCAATAATAATTGTCTTCCATACTCCAAAACTTACGATAAAATCGGTTTCACCCTAGCAGCAGAAACAGACATAATTATCATAATGAGAAAAATTTATCAACATCAATTAATTCTAATTTATCCACTAATATCGGATTAAAACAAAGCTGGACTTGTGGCGGATAACGACGCAAAGCATTGAGTTTATTATTCGTATCTAAAGATGTAACACGTAAAGATTTTACACGTAAATTACACTTTACTGACAGAAGGCTAATTACTAACCATTTGTGGTCAGAAAAAAGTGACGCAATTCCGTGACCCTAAAATGACAAAAAAAATCTTGACGGCCACTTTACATCTAGATAGAGCCACTGGCTCTATCGAGAAAAGATTTTTCTCCCTCTAATTAGTTTCACATTCGACTTCCGAATTACTTTGAAATTCAACCCCCATAACACTTCAAATTTTAGTAAGAGATACCCTGCTTTGGGCACCCTACATTTGAGAGAGTTCTTTAATTAGTTCATAAAAGATCAAATTTCCGAAATCATTTATCCAATGAAAAAATGTATACGATTGTTTTACCATAATTGAACTATACAGATTCTATGATAATAATAAATAAATAAATTCTACGAAATTTTTCTGATTTAAAAAATTTCGATTTCCGTTTCGGTGGTATTCGTAATTTTATTCACGTTTCTGAAAAAAAATTAAAAAAGACGACCGAAAACAAAAATGGCGGTCAGGTTACATTTAAACGGACGATTTTTCACCATAAATGACAACGAGAAAAATTAATGATGATTCGGTAAGTTGATCGGTCAGTTTGTATCACGAGGTACACGGAGAGCAATTTTCTAGAAAAATTCTAATACGGGTACTGGAAAAAATCACAATCCACCGGCTGTGAAAAATTCTAGTGCTGTTGAGGTAAAATTTCTGGGGATTTCTGTGAAATTTTCACAGAAATACGGGGAAAAATTCACGTTTTCTCCAATAAAATTTCTAGTGCCGGCACTAGAATTTTTTCCTTGCCGTCACTTTGCGCCTCTTTTCCCGTGCTAGCTTTAGAATTTTTCTAAAAAATTTCTCTCTGTGTATGCGTCAAGTCAGAAATGGTCAGAAAATGGTAAATTTACGACTGATTTGACGCATGTAAAAAATTACCGTCATTTTGCATCACTATTCTTATCATTTTTCAGTATATCAACAACATATTTCTGATAAAAAGAATTCAGAGATGTTGAAGACTGTTGTAAAATCTCGAAACACTCCGCAGCACCAGGCATGTTTTAACCCGATAGTAATACGTTAGTGAAATACGATGGATTAGAAAAAAACAGATATCAGTGCATTTTGAAAATTTTCATGAATTGAAAGGTTCAGTCAAATACATCAAGAAACCTTTCCTTCGCTCCTCACTTTTACGTTAGTTCAAAAAATATTTACAAAATAAGTAATTTCAGAACGAATTATCAAAAGGCATTTTCTGCAGGAAAGATAATTTTCCCAAATAAAAAAGTCTTTTGATATTTTCTTCTCCACCAAACAATATCAGAAGTATTGGCAAACTTCTGATTTTCCTGTTATTACACGAACACTTGGAAAATGAGCGAATTCGAATAAGTGCATATGAGGAATTCCATGTCAAATGAATCAACGGCTGACCCTCAGCCTCTTAGAAATTGATCTCGATTTTTTTTCTACAATTGGGGCACTAGAAAAACTATCTCTCAATTTTTTTCAGATTTTGTAAAGAACTCATTTCGGAGATATAATTTTATCTTTGTTTTTTGTTTTTTTTTTTTAAATAACTCTTGTGACGTATTGAAATCGACCAATACGTCGATTCAGTTGTAATAATCTTAAATCTTCGAGTGTCTGAATGTTGGGAACGAGAAATATGATTTCTCCTTCCTGTCATCCAGACACTGGTCAGCAATCCCACGGTGTCACTTGGACATCTTGGTGAACAGTCCCACGGTTAGGCAGAGTCCAGTTCAGGTATACTGAACTGTTTGACTGTTTTAGTTCATATCAATGATGACATAAAGTAGTACTGGTAAAGCTAACCGTGAGACTGCTTAACTCAGCAAACTGGGGGCTTTGACGAGTTTCAAGGAGTCTGAAAGAAGCAGAGTACGATCAGAAGCGAAACAGAGCGGATCTCTGAGCTCAGGCCTTCCACCATACTATAAGAGAAACGAGTCAAAGTCCCGGTCAAGTCAGAAAAATAGGACCGCGTTATACCAACCCACTCGCTATTATCGTGTGTTACCATCGTTTAGTCAATATATGAGTAGCTTTTATTTCATATTTGCGCGAGTATTTAATAATTACACCTTAACCCGTCCGTTTTCCCGAGAGAAATTCTGTTCAGGTCTCAATCAGAAACTGATCAAGTCCGATCCGAAATTCTGATCAGGCATGTTACGCCTCTGCCTTAGGTTTTTCCACTAGGGTTTCTCCGCATTCCATCATTAGGCATTAATTTAAATTTAATTTTTTGAGAGAAAAAATTAGTAACTTCCTAGCCGGGAATCGAACCCGGGACCTCCCAATGTCGCGTCGGGTGCTCTTACCATCTGAGCTACCAGGACACTTACGAATTTCACTCTCAAATTGACTCATACCCGAGTGGAAATTCTGTTCAGGTCTCGATCAGAAACTTATCAAGCCCGATCCGAAATTCTGATCAGGCATGTTACGCCTCTGCCTTAGGTTTTTCCACTAGGGATATCCTTCACGACATCCCTCCGAGTGAGCGAATCCCCCGTGAGCTCACCGCCGAAGCTAGTCGAGGTCGGAGTGACAACAAAACACATACAAAGGATTACAGTGCAGGAATAAAAATAGTGAAAAGGACTTTCATTCCTCCGGGTAAAACACCTCAAACGTCACATTGGCGCCCAACAACTTTTTGGGCACTCATTTGGGGAATCGAGTGCAAAAACAACAGTTTTAGTGATTTTATGTGATGTTAACCGGGAAGTGAAGGATCATACGGAAGGAATAAGTGGGTTCGGTATGGTACGCGAAAAATTCAAAATCCAAAAATTGGTGAATCTGACATTGCCGTGGAATAATATGGATTTGGTGAATTTTCTGAATCGGAAGTCATGAGGCGACATTGTTGGTGCGTTGAGGGTCGTCAGTTGGAAGAGGGGCTCCAGAAACACGGGGTATTGGATCAGCAAGGGTACAGTTTGATCCAGTAGGCGGCTAAAGAAAAGTCGGCCAACCCAGAGAAACGACAGAGATCTTCCATCCACGAAGACGCTACCGCAGGAATCCAAAAGTTTTGGATGTCATAAAAATTTACGTTTCACAACAATTGCCATGGAATCGAATGCTTTCACCAGCTATGGGAGTTGGACTGCATCGTACTTCTCGTCAACAGTCATGAGGGATGACCACCGGATCCCAGTGACTGGCAGCTTAACAGTGAATGAGTTGTGGACCTCAGAAGGACATCGCAGGGTCAACACGACATTGGCCGATGTGAGAACCCCAAAGTATCCACTGGATGCAGGGTCGATTATAACAAACACAACAATTTGGGACGCTGGGGCGCCTGCTGGATGGATTGCCGGCGTTGAGTCTCCAGTTCTCAAAGTGCAGTGCACTTCACATCTTTGGGATGAAATTTATGGGCCGCATTGGCAACAATCTGCGGTGAAAAACATGGATAGAAAGTAAACTGTCCAGGAAACATCGAAATATGATGCAATTGCCGAAGAAATGGTTGCAAAATATTCGGACATTTACTCAAATGGTCCTTCGTTATTCTCCAAAAACGAGGAAAGTGAAGGACAACCTCCGTGCTCAAAGCAGACAGAAAATCTGTAAAATTCCATCACAGAAATCGAATGGAAAATGAATGTTCATAAGGCAGATGAAAGTGACACTTCACGGGTGAGGATTTCACAAAAATCGAATTGTAACGGAGAATTAAGATCCAAGGAAAATTGTGAAAAATCAATGGCACGTCCAGTGAACTCCAATGAAAACTCAGATGAGATAACTGAGAGGGAAGAAAAAATCCTCTTCGGCAAAAGACCAGTGCTAAAATTTGAGTTCGAAAAAGACACGAGTGTAGCTTCATTTGAAAAGAAAGAATCAAATTCAGTGATAGTGAACCTCGGAACGAAGAGTGTCATATTCCTGAAGGGACTCGGAGATAAATTCAATATTTATCCTACAGTGTGTGTAGCTCTTCGAATAGTGGTGGAAAGAGGCTTAGAGATAAGGCCTCGGTTACTCGACCCAAGAGGAATGCGAGCATCAGCTGATGTCCAAGTGGACGAGGCTACAGCTGATCAAGGGGCCCCACCTGATTCACCACCTGGATTGAATGAAAAAGCTTCACCACCACCAATTATTTCGACCGCCAATTTCGAAATAATTCGCGAAAGACCCTCTACAAATGATAGTTGTAGACAACTCGCAGAACTGGCAAAGCGAGGTCAGGGAGAGATAAAGCGCTGGCAACCTGATCCCGGCGATGCATTGTCATCAGCTGATCTCCAAGTGATTGAAACCACAACAGAAGCAAGACCAGAAGACAATGAAATGACATCCAAGTTCACCGGAAAAACGGGGAAAAATCCAACGACCCCGAATATGAACAGTGAAACTGAGTGGGAAGACAAAATTTCCATCGGTGGAAAACCAGTGTTAGAATTTGAATTTGACAAAAAGGACAAAAGTGAAGTAATCAGTGAGGACAGAAAAATTAACCTCCTAGAAATGAATTTTACAAGTGAAACTGTATCCTTTCGGAATGAGATCAAAGAGCCACTAAAATTTAATATTGTGCGGAGCAGTGCAATGCTTCAAAGTGCAGTGAGTGGGGACTACGGGCCGATGACACGTCGGTCATTTGATCCAGGGGGGTTATCACAGTCACCTCATGGGAGTAAAATCAGAACAACACTGACTCAAGGTCACTGGGACATAGAGTCGAGCAACTCGATCCAGGGGGACCATTGTCATCAGCTGATCGATAAGTAGCCAACAACAGCTGAAAAACGTCTTCCAGATGATTTCTGGCGAAGCTGGCGCGAGAAAACGAGACAACGAGGGGTTCGGAGAGACGAATCCAAATACATGGAGATCTTCTCCACTACCAATTCTTCAGGCGAGTAATTTTGGTCTTAGTGGGGGAGGGGTACTCTCAGAGAGAGATAAGTATAGAAAACATTTTTCAGCTTTGTTTCATCGTTGTCGGTAAGAAACTGAAATTGTCATAATCGCGCACGGGAAAATTTGAGCTGGAGTCTTACGAGACGTTCTTGTGAACAACAAAAAAATTTATTATCATTAGGAAATTGAGAAAAATGACAACAATTATGAAAATTAACAAATTTCAAAACTCTTAAAGTTTGAAAAAAATGATAGTTATTGATCATCATTACAGGAAGAGATTCGAAAACACGAACCCTGGAAGAACAAATCTGATGATCTCAAATAACTATTAGAGAGTAAAGTCGAATCGAAAATACGAAAATGTTTAAAATCATAATTACTCTGAATAATTGTGTTTTGTCAATTTCAATGAAAAAAATAATAGTTGTCAAGTCGGTTTAACGATGCAATTTCCGAAGAGAGAGAAAACAGAGAATCTTTCAATTTATAACTTGGAGTGAATATATAGAAATTCGAGGGATAGAAATACAAAAATCGAACATTGATACAAAACAAAACAAGCAGGCGACCGACCCTATTCGACAGAAGACTTGTGACACCACACTGTTATGTCAAAAGTCTTCATTTTTCTGCTACCAATTACATTGGTTATAAGCTTCCGAAGGGAAGAAGTGCATCGTCTATTTTTTATTTTTATTATTTCAACCGTAGTATATAAAATCATTTCGTCNCATTCAAAATACCATCCATCTATGTCATAAAAGCTACAAGCATACCAAATTTCAAATCGATATTAACATTTTTTATCGAGTTATCGCGCGCACAACGTTTTTCACAAAAAAACCGATTAACGGCAATATTCCTAGACTCAGCAGTGATTGGTCTATGTATTATGAATGATTCAGGTAGAGATCATCGAGACGAATATTTTGAAAAAAAAAAGTTGAAATCGGTGCATTTATTGAGGAGATATAGCTGAAAAACGAAATTTAAACAATTGGCAATATCTCAGGAACTACTGGACCGATTGAGCCCAAATGGAGCCACAAAGTGGGGCTTATTCATAGCTATCATCAGTAAAAATTTCAAGTTTTTATCTGCGAATTTCACCGTATTTATGTTAAAATTTCTAAAAATAAACCCCCAAAACAGCCATTCTGCACATACATACGTACAGACGCAACCTCAAAAACATCATTTTTTCACGTTTCATGACATTCTAGATCATTTGCAATGAAAATTAGAAAATCGAAAAATCGACCAAAAATAATGCTTCCCTTCGGAAGCAAAAAGAAACAAAAATGCACTATTCATCAGTCTCTTGGAGGGACTTATTTTCGAATCAGTGGGGGAGGGGACTGAATTCAAATATTGGGGAAGAAATTGAAATACAATATAAATTGTCACCCAATGTGAGCTCCAAAAATTTAAAAAATTATGTATGAAAAGGAAACTTTTGTAAGGGTTCGGTCGATTAGGTTTTTTCGGTAGAATTAAAATTCATGTTGACCTTTGCTCATAAAGCATCAAAGTTTATGGAAATATGTAAGTCCATGCAACTTATTTGCATTTAAATCTATCGTAAGGAGAGCTCAAACAGCCAGAATTGCTTTGCCCATAAGGTCACCCATATGACAGGGGATTTAATAGCCCATCAGGCAAAGACTTGAAGAAAAGTCTTAGTAAGTTTATTACTATTGTATCCCAAGGGATAACAATAGTTTTATTAGGGGAGTATGACGTATTGGAATCGATCAATACGTCGATTTAGTTAATAATTATATTAAGGCCCGCATGGAGGGATTTTTTTCTCGAGTGGCGATTTTACGCCCCCCCCCCCAGTTTGCGGTCAAAGCAAGAAGCTTTATCCGAACCATAGCTATGTCGGTAACTGCAGGAATGGCAGGAAACCAGGGTGACATAAAAGTGGGGCTTGGAAAGGGCCTCGCAATTTTTGTTTCTTATTCTTTTCGTGTTTATCTTTTCCGGTAGATGTTCTCATGTTTCCCATGAAGTTTTCGAGAAATATTTCCGATTTTCGAGAGAATTCTCCGGTTTTTGAGAAAATCATGGAAAATTCTCCAGTTTTTGAAAAAATTATATGGATATTTAGAGTTTTCAAACCAAATTCGAGGAAATTCTACGGTGTCCGAGCACGTTCGAGAAAATTTTTAGGTTTTCGAGAAAATTTTCCTATTTTCTATAAAATTCAAAGTAATTCTCCAGTTTTCTAGAAAATTTCAAAAAAAGCTTGGGTTTTCGAGACGGTTCTAGATCATTCTTAGGTTTTCGAGAAAATTCTAGTAAAATTCTTTGGTTTTTGAAAAAATTAGAGGGGGGTGGGGTAATATGGACATTCGGGGTAAAATGGACACTCAAAAATTTGCGATTTTTTTTTTTCAAAATTCAAATTTTTGAAAATCGTTTCATTGGGCATTATGGACACCTGATAAATCTGTATGGGCGGGACTAAAATGAACACTCAAAACATTTTCAATAATTGATTTTTAAAAATTGCTTCTTGGCAAAGTCTACAACTGAGAAATTATTCAAGAGTGGGCTAAAATGAATATCCGAAAAATTTCGTTCTATCCAAAAATAAAGAAAAATTTTAAAAGACATTTTCCAACAGAATCGTGTCGGTATCTTTTTATAAAGAAAAATTAGAGTTGGGAAAGATATTAACAAACAAACTTCGACTCTATTAAATTTTACATTGAAGTTTGAAATATAAAGTAGCTTTGAATTTCCTGTTTTACTCTTGAAATAACTTATTAATTCTTTTTCAATTATCAATTGCATGCCCTACACATCTGACCTTTTGTCCATTTGTGGAATTTGTAAGATGACTACTTTTCTGCTCACAGAGGAAATCACCATCCCAAGTAGCAAACCTTGCGAAAGATATCTGAAAGTATACCAAAAAGGCTGACTAATGTCCGTCCAAAAGGTATCTTGCAGTCATACGATAACTTTTAGTTAACTTCTAGGTAACTTCTAGACACAAGTTATCTTTTCGGACAGATACTAGACAGCCTTTTTAGTATACTTGCAGATACCCTCCAGAACTGTGCTGCTTGGGATAAAACAATAGGCGGAGAGGAGGATAAATGAGGAAGGAAAAATTTGATTCACCACCCCCATGACGAACGTCAAAAATAATTTTTTTTTTTTCAATTTGAAAATAGCAATCATGACTAGCGTTTCAGAAATTGAATAAAATTGTTGAAACATAAAAAATTGAGAAAGAAATCAAGGAATCCATTTTACCCGGTTTTTTCTTACGACGCACTCTTATGAGAATTTGTTGGCTTTTATGACCTTCAAATGAAGTCGGAAGAGTAGATTTGATCGAATTCAACTCATTATTTAAATCTGGCGTCCATATTGCCCCACCCTCTCCTATTATATCTCGAATTTTCAAAAAAAAAATCGAGGAAATTCTAAGGTGTTCGAGAACGTTTTAGAAAATTCGTAGGTTTTCGAGAAAATTCTAGGAAAATTCTCCTGTTTTCGAGGAAATTATAGGGATGGACCAAGTTGATATTTGGACTCTCCATAATGTCCTGTGTTTGAGAGAAAATTGAGTGTCAATTGAGAGTCGGAGTGACGAGGCCAAAAATACATTTTATGCAAACCGATCTCTTTACTATCGATTTTTTACCCTGTCCGTTCTTTACCCACCACCGTTCTTGAGACGTGCGATGAGGGAATCGCTCATCGGCTTCTCGTAATAATAGAGCCAAATATTGCCATAGGCGGCGCTGTTCGACGTTTTGCGGCACGAGCCCCGTACCCGTAACACGTACAAAATTTCGACTGAGCCGAAGAAAATATTCTTTTCGTGTCACGGGACCTGAAAATTAATTTTCGTGTCACGGGACCTGAAAAACCTAGGTCCAGGTTTGCAGGTCCCTCGACACGAAAATAAATATACACACCTCGCCATGGAAAACATCACACTCCCCCATGTGCTTGCCATCCTCGCCTTCGGCACGGAAGACAATCTTGCACGTGGGAGACGATGATCTCTGTAGTGAAGTGGTAAAACGAGGTAAGTGCATAAAATGAAATTTTACAGGAGAGCAAAAAAACGGCTATGTCATCGATAGTGGGAAATTTAGTACAAATGACGCCGAATCTTTATTCTACTGTCCTTTAACTTTTTAGCCTATTATTATAAAATTGCGGAATTAATCCTTTACGCAGTTTTAAGTAGTTACCTCCAAATTTTAATTCTGTGTGGAGAGTCAAGTTGAGTTGACTCGTTGGGTTATCACAAAAAAAATAGATATTTTGACTTAGCACATGAAGTATGTAAATTTCACTAAGGGTCATTAAGAGGAGCATCAAGCGTTACAAGGGTCACTAATGGGAGGGTCAAGCGTCACGAGGGTCACTAGGGAGAGGGTCAAACGTCACGAGGGTCATTAGAGGGAGAGGGTCACACGTCACAAGGGTCACTAGCGGGAGAGTCAAACGTCACGCGGGTGATTAGATGGAACGTTAAATGTCACGACGGTCACTAGGTGAAGAGTCAAACGTCACGAGGGTCACTAGAGGGAGGGTTAAACGTCACAAGGGTCATTAGAGGGAGAGTCAAACATCACGAGAGTCACTAGGGGGAGGGTCAAACGTCACGAGGGTCACTAAGGGGAGGGTCAAACCTCACGAGGGTCATGAGGGTCAAAGGTCACGGCGGTCACTAGAGGGAGAGTCAAACGTCACAAGTGTCATTAGAGGGAGAGTCAAACGTCACGAGGGTCACTAGAGGGAGGGTTAAACGTCACAAGGGTCATTAGAGGGAGAGTCAAACGTCACGAGGGTCACTAGAGGGAGGGTTAAACGTCACAAGGGTCATTAGAGGGAGAGTCAAACGTCACGAGGGTCACTAGGTGAAGAGTCAAACGTCACGAGGGTCACTAGAGGGAGAGTCAAACGTCACAAGTGTCATTAGAGGGAGAGTCAAACGTCACGAGGGTCACTAGGGGCAGGGTCAAACGTCACAAGGCTCACTAAGGGGAGGGTCAAACCTCACGAGGGTCATGAGGGTCAAAGGTCACGGCGGTCACTAGAGGGAGAGTCAAACGTCACAAGGGTCATTAGAGGGAGAGTCACACCCTCTCCCTAGTGACCCTCGTGACGTTTGACCCTCCCTCTAGTGACCGCCGTAACCTTTGACCCTCGTGAAGTTTGACCCTCCCCTTAGTGACCTTCGTGACGTTTGACCCTCCCCCTAGTCACGAGGGTCATTAGAGGGAGAGGGTCAAACATCACAAGGGTCACTAGGGGGAGAGTCAAACGTCACGAAGGTGATTAGATGGAACGTCAAACGCCACGAGGGTCACTAGGTGAAGCGTCAAACGTCACGAGGGTCACTAGAGGGAGGGTCAAACGTCACAAGGGTCATTAGAGGGAGAGTCAAACGTCACGAGGGTCACTAGGGGG
>NW_021681751.1:23123-31437 GCF_001412515.2 Diachasma alloeum
GTCAAACGTCACAAGGCTCACTAAGGGGAGGGTCAAACCTCACGAGGGTCATGAGGGTCAAAGGTCACGGCGGTCACTAGAGGGAGAGTCAAACGTCACAAGGGTCATTAGAGGGAGAGTCACACCCTCTCCCTAGTGACCCTCGTGACGTTTGACCCTCCCTCTAGTGACCGCCGTAACCTTTGACCCTCGTGAGGTTTGACCCTCCCCTTAGTGACCTTCGTGACGTTTGACCCTCCCCCTAGTGACCCTCCTGACGTTTGACGTTCCCTCTAATCACCTTCTTGATGTTTGACCCTCCCCCTAGTGACCCTCGTGATGTTTGACTCTCCCTCTAATGACCCTCGTGACGTTTGACCCTCCCTCTAGTGACCCTCGTGACGTTTGACTCTCCCCCTAGTGACCCTCGTGAGATTTATTTTTTAGATGGGCCATTTTGCTCCCTTTGTCATTTGTGTCCCCCTGGCCCGTTTTGCCCCCATCCTGTTTTTCAAAATAACACTTGGAATAAGGAATTCAGTCTCTATCAATACATATGGAGATAAGTGAAGTTACCTCCTCTAGGTCCTCCGAATTATGGGAGTTATGTCAACTTACCTCCAATTGCATTGATAGAAAATTGAAACTCGCACATATTTTTTTTTATTTTTCATGTAACCCCATAAAATATTATTTTTAGACCAAACCCTTCGGTCAGCACTTGCAGATCAATATTACAATGTGATTGGTGCAATAAAACAAATTTCGAAAAAAATGCAGTTACCTCGTTTTACCACTTTACTACAGATCTGTTTTCCAAGGCTTGGGCATGTAATGTACTATTTTAAACTCAACCCTGACCAAAAGATGACTTTTATCACCACGAGAGTCAACTAGAAGAGTTACTTGAGGCATATAAAAAAAATTCAGCAAAATAATTGCGGTTTTAGGGTATATTTCCTATGGAGTGAAAATTTTTGTGAGGAAATCGCTCATAGCGCGCCTACTGACGGGTTCAAACAGACAATTGGATTTGTTATTTTTAGTGACTTCTTCAATTGCAATCAACTTTTTTCAGAAATGAAAATTTGATTTTGGAATTTTGATTCTTAACTATCTCTGAATCTACTCTTAACTTTTTTTATAGGTGACAGTTGCATTTATTATTTTCTATTGTCTTTCAATCGACTCCATTTTTTTGAAAATTAAGAGCTGGATTTTTGATTCTCAATTGTCTCACAATCTACTCTTACCTTTTTTGAGAATTGAAAGTTGACTTTTTTTGTTCATGAAAATAGGATTTTTTATTCTTAATTCTCACTCAATCTACTTGAAAATTTTTGTAAAGGTTGAGAGTTGGATTTTTTTCTTTCGAATGGAATCCCTGTATTCGTCCAATCTGAAATTTTCATTCTTTGTGCCAGGATCAGTAATTTTGGTCTCAGGAGTTTGAATATGCAGTTTTTAGATCATGTCCGTATATATGTTTGTATGTACGTATCTGAGTTTTTTTTTCAAATTTAGTTTTTCGATCATTATTCAAGATATAATCGTCGAAATCTTTTCAATTATGGCTTAAAATATTTTTTTGGATGTTATCTCGCTCGAGTTCGAAGATAGCGGCGATCGCATCATTTGCTTTGAATTTATAGCCTAAAAAGCAGTTAATCGAGATTTAATGAGAGTTTAATTACGACTTAATCAGGGTTTAACCAGGGTTTCGTCAAGGTTAAATCAATATTTAATCAACAGGTCCCGCGATCAACCCGAGGTTGATCCATAGTCAACCCAAATTTCACCCGTGGTCAAAGTAAGGTTGATCCATGGTCAAGCCACGGTTGACCCATGGTCAAGCCGAGGTTGACTCCTGGGCAAGCCAAGGTTAACCCAAGGCCAAGCTAAAGTTGACCAAACGTCAATTCAGAGTTGGCCGAAAGTTGACTCACGTTCTACCTTGATCTTGATCTTTCTAGGCTCTAATGAATGGCCAGGAGTCGATTTTCACATTTTTCGCTTTTTTCGGCTCCTGTTCCTATTTAATTTTAAAAATTTTCGTTCACTAGAAATTTCATTTCAAATTATCGTTGAAAAAAAAATCGATTAAAATTCTCCTGAGATTAATTTTCAATTCCGAAAACGTTGATGGGAAATAAAGAGATCACCAAGAATTACCAATTTAATTCTCAATTTTCAAAACAGTTGATAATATTGAAAGGGGCTAGCATAAAATGCATTGTAGTCCTCATTGCTCCAATCCTCAGCTAACTCTCAATTTTCTCTCAAACACTGGAAATTATTGAAAGCCCAACTATCAACTTGGTTCGCCAGAGTCATTCCTATAATTTTCNATCACTTGTAATACCACAAGAGCTTCAAAATTATCGGGTATTTTCCGATAGGTTCGTTGCAAACAAACGAACGAGTCAAGTTTTTCAGGTTAAAAAATCATGAGTGCGAAGCACGAGTGATTTTTCCTGAAAAACTTGACGACTTCGTTTGTATCCAGGGAACCTTGAGAAAAATGCCCGATTAATTTTGAAGCTCGCGTGGTATTCGGGGGATTATTTTCCCAATCCAAATGTCGGGCAATATAATTGGACCATGAGACGAAACTCACAATTGAGAAACGAAAATTGTATAATTAACACAACAGCATTCAATGTGTGTCAGCACTCAATGTGTAGTTTCTCTCATGACAAAAAGTGGAAAATTGATTCCAAATTGTCTTCTTCGTTTTCTCCGTATTGACGGGAATATTCCCCTTTACTTTTTCATCAATGGTTTTTAGGGAATGAACTCCAAATCTACTCATTTCGAATAAACATCCTCGGATTACCACAATTGAATTCAATCTGTCAGTTTGACGAGGGGTTAATTCGATTGCATGATATTTTGTTTTTTATATAGCAACTACCAGAGAAAATTATCAAAAAATTATCAGTTGAAAACCCTGTAGCTTGTACCACGTGATGTCGAATGGGCCAATTATTTTGCTCGATATTTGGGTTGGAAAAATAATCCGTCGAATACTACTCGACCTCCAAAATTAATTGGACATTTCCCTCATGTTATCCTGCGTATCAACGATCGGGATAAGTTTTGTACAAAAAACCCTTGCGCTGCGCGCTCGGGATTTTAATCTGCAAAACTTCTCCCTCTCGTCGCTACGTAACAAAATAATCGGGAAATATCCGATAATTTTGAAGGTCTCGTGGTATTACTACTGAATATTTTTTGTTAAACATCTCAATAGAATCGGCCAAAAACTAATTGAGAGTTCAATAGATATCCAATAGAATTTTGTAACCAATTCGCTAGGTAAATATTTCTATTATCCCTCGATCACTCGCGCTCGGCCGCCAGCCTTCGTTCATCGCAGGGTTAGCACAGCGCCGCTGGAGTAAACCGAGCGCGCTGTTGCCACGTCGGCGCCTACCACTACGTGCGCCTTTCACATGTGGCAGAGAATGAAGCTGCAAATGTAGCTCGCTCGAGTGGTCGACAGAGATTCACTCGCACCGGGCGGAGCGACGCGGCGCACTTTCCTGTCCGTTCCACATTTTTTTTGTAGCTAAACAAATTTTTCGAAAAAAAAAACAGACAATGCCAACGCTCAATAAAAAAAATTGAACTAGGAACTCTAAATTTTCAAGATTTTTGAGCGTCAAGAAACACTAAAATATAAATAGACTAAAACAGGCGGCGCCGCGCTAATTGAGCGAGTAATTGCGGGTTAAATTTTTTCATCCCTGACTTTCTAGAAAACCCCAGCATTTTCTAGAATTTTCTAAAAAACTGGAGAATTTCTTTGAATGTTTCAAAGAATCGGAGAATTCTCTCGAAAACTTTTTGAGATTTGAATGTTGATTATTTTTCTCACTCGGATTTCAGCCAATCAGAGCGCAGTATTTGAGGCTGTCAAGCAGTTATATTTCGCAAATTTCTAAACAATTTCCGACGGAAATTCACTAGTAGCTTTTCAAGTGATTCTCATCTTTCAACGCATTTCACGTTTAATATTCTGTGTGACAGATAAACAAAAAAGTGGGTTATAAACAGGGACTGAGAACAAAATTGAGGAACGAACAAAACTCCGGTTTTGGCGTTTTCGTTCCCAAGAACGCTTCGAGAACGGGAACGAAATGAGGAACGAAATTACAAGAACGTTCTTAAGAAGAACGAAATTGAGAACGAAATTGCAAGAACGTTCGCGCAAGAACGAAATTGAAGAACAAAATTATTGAGAACGTTCTCGAAGAACGAAATTGAAGCACGAAATTAGGAAGAACGTTCTTATGAAGAACGAACGCATTGAGAAAGTTCTTGGCGTGTGGGACGGGACAAAATGGAAGTAAATCTTATTAGATTTGGCAGCGTCGCATTTATGCGATTCCCATAGCCTGCACGGAGAAAATAAAATAGTAAATATTACTATCCATGGTAAACATTACCATGTGTATGATAATACTTACTATGTCCGGATTTTGACATAGTAATATTTACAATTTTATTTTCTCCGTGTGACGCGGGGTATAAAATTCATCATTCATAAATGAGGGGAACATCGGGTGTTTCGTTGATTAGTGATTTTGTCATTTAGCGTGAAGAAACCAATGATCGGACGGGACGACGTCATTATATGGGGAAATGACTAATCCGAGAAGTGGTGCCCTAACACTTTCATGAAAATCTTTTCTTTTTTATTGAAATAAAGGAAAAAGGGGGTGCACGGTTATTCGATTATATGTTCTTCTTTATGTAAGGAAAAAATGTGGGCATGAAACATCATGAAGTTTTCATTCTGTGATAACATTTTTTTTTATTTAACAGAAGGAATTAAGCAATTTTGAATTCTATATGATTGATTCTACGGCAAGTCATATCAAGTGAACAAAATAATTTTCATTAAAAAATATTAAAAATTGAAGGACTAGTCAAGTTTTTAAGAGTCGAAAAAATCGGACAATGACGATTCTGGATAAAAAAAATTATGTAGATTTTCACCACAGGAGACTCCCCCAAAAATCAAATTGCAAGAAAAATGGAAAAGTCCTTTGGAAAATGTCCAACTCCATACGTTGGTCCCTCTTAGGAGAATGAGATTATATGATTTGAGATAATATGTGGGAGGGGATGAATTTTGAATTCTCCATTCACGTTATAATTGACTATTGTGATGAATACATGCATCCAATTTTTTTTTCTTCTATCCTTTCGCGAATCTTCATTCTTCTTTCATTTTCGATTCGTAAGAACCTAACTAGTCCCTCAATTTTAAATATTTTTCGGTGAAAATTTCTTCGTGTATTTGATATGAACTTCCACAGAATCAAGCGTATGTAATGTAAAACGACTTAATTCCTTCTCTTAAATAAAAAATAAATGTTACCGGAAAATAAAAATTGCCTGATGTTTCATGCTGACATTCTCTTCTTTCATAAAGCTAAAATCGAAAAAAAAGCCGAAATTCTTAATCAAATACTCCGGTACTTGAGAAAAGTCGTGCGACCCCACTTAAAAATAAAAAATGATCTGGAAAAATTATTGCTCCCTATAGGCTGAGAAAATGACTCAAAAGGCCATTTTTATCGTTATTTACAGCCGCTAGAGCGGATAGAAGTTTAATTCTTCATCACTTTTGTTTTTTGAGGATATCTCCGAAACTATAGCGGATAGAACTCTATCTTAATCTACCGCCATTGGATAGAAGAGATAGCGGGATTTTTTGTAGATCTTATCCTGCCCTACAAGAAAGTCCTTTTCGAGAAATCACAATGTTGTTTCAATCCTGAGATATTTTTAAAGAACTAATTGACTACTGAATCTGGAGATGATTTTCTGATGACTATCTTTGAATTTACGGTAGATGAAAAAATGTTTATAGAAGCTTTTTTATGGATCTTATTTTGCTCTACAAAAAAAAATTTTAGAAAAATTTCTATATTTTCTTTAAATTTTGAGATATTTTTGAAAAACCATTTTTTCTCAGGGAACAAAATTTATTTTTCCCTGCATTTCAATGCTGGATTGATAAGAGTACCAAAATTGAAAATATGTTTTGTTTACGAAATTTTCTGCGCTTTCCGGTGAAAGAAAAAAAAATGCCAAGTTTGGAGAACGACCACAAATGGCCATTTGAAACTTTCTTTTGGAGTTTTCTATGTCAAAATGTTTGGACACATAAAAGACAATATTTTTTCCAAAAAATTTAGAAAATTTTCGACAAAATCTATGGGTTCAATTTTTTAATTATCCACATGGATAATAGTAATTAAGAAATCGAAAAAAAAACAGAATGAAGAAAAAAAACAATCTTCCATATCTCCGCCGATAATTGAACTAGAGACCTCCGGTTGCCCTCTTTTTCCTTCATTTCGACTATCCTTCTCGATCGGAAACATGGAAAAAACTTTGAAAATTTAAACGAAATTTTTTGAAAATTTTTTTAAAAACAGATAGCGGGTTCGGTCTCATAGAAGATATTTTAGAAAGAAAATGTCAATAAATTCTGAAAACTATAGCCTCCCGTGCGCTGTCGCCGAATTCCGTTCCATTTCGTTCCGAATCGTTCTTTTGGGAACGTTCTTCAATATTGTTCCATTTTGTTCTTTCGTAGAGGAATGTTCTTCATATTTTTGTTCTTCAATTTCGTTCTTGCGCGAACGTTCTCACAATTTCGTTCTTCAATTTCGTTCTTTCGAGAACGTTCTCAATGATTTTGTTCCTCAATTTCGTTCTTGTAGGAACGTTCTCACAATTTCGTTCTTGATTTCGTTCTTCTTGAGAACGTTCTTTTTTGGTTTCGTTCTTCAATCCAAGAACGAAAACGAACGAAGAACGCGTTCTCAAACCCTGGTTATAAATGTATGGCTGTGTAAATGTATCCGGATGCTGTTCACTGCACTCTGCTTGGCCGAAATCCGAGTGGAAAAATAATCCGTCAAATACCACTCGTGCTTCAAAATTAATCGGATATTTTGCGATAGCTTCGTTACCTAGGAACGAGTGTGTCAAATTTTGCAGAAAAATCCCTCGTGCTTAGTACTCGGGATTTTACACCTGCAAAATTTGACACAATCCGAATAATTTTAAATATCCGATAATTTTGAAGCACTAGTGGTATTACTACTAAAAATAGGATTTTTGACTCTCAATTATTTCTCAATTGTTTCAAAAAAGTTGAGAATTGGATTCTTGATTTTCAATTAACTCTCAATTCACTGAGAGTAGATTGGGAGACAATTGAGAAGAAAAAATCCAACTCTCATCTCTCAAAAAAGTTGAGGGTACATTCAGAGATACCTGAGAATCGAAATTCAAAAATAAAATTTTCAATCCCGATAGTAAAATTGATAGTAAAGAGGGCGACTGGCATAAAAAGCATTTTACGCCCCGTCACTCCAACTTTCAACTAACCCGGAATTTTGTCTCAAAAACCAGAAATTATCCAGGGTCCAACTCTCAACTTGGTCCGCAAGAAACAAGTTTTCCGAGAGCGTTCCAGAAAATTCTCCGGTTTCCGAGAAAATCCGTCGATTTTCAAAAAAAAATCGAAAAAATTTCTAAAATTCTTCAATTTTCTAAAAATTTTGAATTAGTGTTCCAGTTTTCTAAAAAAATCGAGAAAATTATTGGGTTTTTGGGAACGTTCAAGGAAATTCTTCGATTTTCTACTAAATTGCACGAGGTTCGCCGATTTTCTAATAAGTTCGGAAGAATTACGGTTATCTAGAAAATTCGATGAAATTCATCGATTTTCTAATAAATTCGGGGGAATCCTCCGGTTTTCTAGAGAATTCGACAAAATTCTCCATTTTTCGAGAAAATTCTCCATTTTTCGAGAAAATTCTCCAGTTTAGTAAAGAATTTGCGAAAATTCTGCGTTTTTATAAAAAATTGGAGGAAATTATCCAGTTTTCTAAAAACTTTGAAAAAATTCTCCGGTCTGTATTTGAAAAAATGAATTTTTGATTTTCAATTATCTCTCAATCTACTTTCAACTTTTTTGAGAAATGAAAATATGATTTTTTTGCTTTTGAAAATAGCATTGTTGCTTCTCAATAATTTTGAATTGGAGATGCAAAGTGACAGTCACTTTTGAGATCGCGTCATGTGACCAAAAAATAACGGTCATGCGACGCACAAATGTTGTAACTACAAATGATCGCCACAAAGAATTTCTAAGCAAATTGTTGTCAAACCATCTATATGGATACATAATGACGGTCAAACTCATTTCTAATTGGTGACTGTCATAAATAAAATAGCTTCATCTCTAGATAGATGGATTTCAAAATGCACATTAGGCTAATGCAAAATGAATTCAAAGATAAAT
>NW_021681752.1:0-5496 GCF_001412515.2 Diachasma alloeum
AAAAAAAAATCATATATGTCTTCAGGAATATCTTTATTTATTAAACCATTTTCCCAAATGAAATACATGGAATAAGTCATTTTTTATTGTCATTTGGCATGAAAACTGAGACATTGTGTTTTGTTGAGTCACCTTGAAGTGTAGAAAAATGATAAAAGAAAATGATAAATGATATAAGAGAATATGCTTTTACACTAGTTTCCAGCGAATTATCTCAACAAAATTGTCTGAAAATACGAAAGATGCTGGAAAAAAAGATTACTGTGTTAATTTCTTTTTATATGTATGGAGCCATGTTCTCATCTGGGCAACAGTACGGCCTCTCAAGCAATCCTCATGGTCGATGAGCTCCTGCATTTCCTTCCCTGAAGGAATGGTCCCATTCTGCAGTTGCCTCCCGAAGGCTGAGAGTACTGCAGAACGTTGTTCAACGCTCCATTGACGTTTACTCATTGAGCTCTCAGATTGTGCTAAGGTCTGACTATTTTGACTTCTGTAACTTGTCCCCGAAGTCTCCAGTCCGTATACCGAATCATCTCTCGAAACACTTGGTTCATTTGATTTGCGTCGTCTTGGAGTACTTTGTGAAGTGATCTCATCCTCACTATCATCATCAGCCCCGTCTACGCCTTGTACAAAGTTGAGAATTTTCGAAATTTTAACAATGTCAGTTGCTGCGACTGGCTGACGATAGATTTGTTTGTGGATATTGTTCAGGTTACAAGTCAGGTCAAGATTCAGGTGGATGCACCTCGTTGCAATGTGTTTTCTCAACTCAGTCCCACGGAGAAGATGAGGAATTTCTGCTCCACACTTCACCGAATAGTCTCTCATCAAATCACATGCTCTGAGATATTTGTGACGATCCTTATCACTCGAAGGGAGTCCAAAGAGGTATAAGTTACCCTCAGGTACACCTGCTTCTTTTCGATAATTGAGGATCATCTCCAAACACTCCACAACATCACTGTCAATCAGAACAGGAACTGTGCGATTACGTTTGCCACGGATCTCAAATCGCACGTATCGTTTGGCTAGTGCTTTTCCTTCTGCGCTCAAGGTCTCATAAATCTCTTTATCAGCCATACCATCAATGCCACGATAATTACGATAATCCTCGATGTAGAGTCTCTCCAGTTCTCCAGGACGACGACGATTGAAAATTTGTAGTGACAATAAAGTAGTTTCTCCCAGTTTTTTCCATGAGTGGAAGGAGAACTTCTCAATCATTCCAGATAGGCACTTGGATCTCTCATTGATGATGTAGCCATAGAGTTTTTTGATGTCTTCTGTACTGGGTAACTTAACTTCTTTTCTTCTCTGATGTTGTGTTTGAGTTTCCGTTACAACTCTGTTGATGCTCGTACCATAATCCTCATTTAGTAAATTCAAGAAATCTTCAATCTGTTTTTTCTGGTCGTCCGATTCTCTTTTGATGAACTCCGATCGCAGTACTTCTCCACCTTGCTTGATGAGTGTACCCAAGGCTGAACCAACTGCTGGATGCTGGAATGTCTTCGTTTCGGGGAGGAACACAGCGACCTTTCTGACAGCCTCAATCATAGAATCATAGTTTCGAGACTGGAATACGTCCATAAAATTCCCAATACGATTGTTTATTTGTTTAATGGCGACGAGGAATCGACCCAGAAGACGCAATCGAGCTCGTATCATCTGGTAAAGGTGTGGATTAGTCCCGTATTTTTCACATTGTTTATTAGCAAATAAAATTATCAGCTCATCATATCTGATGTTCCGAATGACCTCGTCCTCACGAAGGTATGGGAAAATATGTTTTCTCACATCAGCACTCGCCCTCTCGTGAACTCTTCCCGAAACTTTTTTGCCCTTCACCAAGACAATTCTCTCATGTTTACCATGTCTCTTAGTACATCGTCTCCAATGGTGGCGAATGACAGACCTTGAATATTGACCCTTGCAGTTGCCACAAGCGATAAAATCTTTTGCAGTTTTTCCTCTTCGTGCAGTTGAACGTCGGCAAACGATTAATTTTCCACCATTGAACTGTCGATTAGTATTATAAAGGTGATCGCCATTCTTTCTGATGACTGCAATAATTTCCTGTCTTTCTTTGTTTTTTGGTGGAAGAGCCATGAATTTTTTCACTTCTTCTTCTTTCGAATGGACCAGTTGTAAGTGTCTAGCCAACTTTGCCTGCAATTTCTTGCAAAAAAAGCAGAAATGCTTTTTAGTACAGGATGATATTGAATCCACTACTAGTTCATTATCATCAGGAGCAGAAGTATGTTGAGAGTCACCAATCGTTATATTTAATGAGCCTGAAAAACGTTCCTCTATCTCCAGGTCCTCCTCAAGCTCCTCACCGTCTGTCGACAAATCTCTCCCCCCATCTGACCCTGAAGTTTCATCGTCACTCGGCATATACTCATCACTCTCATTATCCTCATCTGATTCATTAAAATCGAATACAACTTTTCTTTTTGCTCCAGCTTGTGGCTTAATAATTTCCTCCTCATCGACACCAGTTGGTTCTTCTTGATCTGATAGCACTGATCCCGATTTTCCAGGATTGATACATTTGACTCCATTTTCATCTTTCTTCCGAGTATTGTACCTGCTGGTACTAGTTTTACCTTTCTGTAGACTTGGAGAATTATGACTATTGGAATTATCAATTTTTTGCTTCTTCAATAGAGGTATTTTAATTAGTTCATCGCTGATAATCGTGGGGTGTGTCTTTCTCTTCTTTTTACCTCCTACTTCCTGCATGTTCACGTCCTCCATCGATTCTTGAGTCGGTATTTCTTCGTTCAGGTTGTGTATATTTTTTTCATTGAGATGAACATTATTCTTGAATGGATCAATATCATTCCCAATCAATTCAGTTTCTAGAGATTCTTGATCTGTAAGATTTAGCTCATCTGTTGGACGGGATTCAGGGGAGGCGATGAAAACTTCACTAGAGGAGGGAGTTGCAGTCACCAGGTCAGAGTCATATTCTTTCAAGGCGTCTTCATCAATTTTTGGAACCTTGAAATTCATCGTAGAAGGCTCTTCTGGTATGTTCCTTAGGGGAATACTCGGGGTTGAGCTGGTGGTACATGTGTATGTGGCATTGGCAATGTTGTGTGGAAGATCTAGCTCACTGTTATCTTTAACTGAAACATCAGGTGTTCCTGGTATAATTGATGTCTCGTTGATGGAGTTGTTGCATTGAATTTCACCTGTTGAATTCAAATAAATAGATTAGACATTCTCTAGGAATATTAAGGACATTATATCGAGGTTATGTGAATAATTACCCTTCTCTCCCTCCCTCTGCTGCGACGGTCCATTGGATTCAACATTGTGTGAACTTCCACTGAAATTTCTTGTTTCCTTTCCATTGAGATCTTCGTCTTCAATATTCAGCCCTCCATTATTCTGGATTTCTCCATTGAGTGATTTTTGACTTACTGAAGTCTCTTGATCAGTGCGTTCAACAATGTGCTCAATGCTGCATACTTTGTCCTCACTTATTCGATTTTCTGTGCAGTAATTTGGTTTTCTGATTGGAGCCATCCGTAAGAAGTTCAATATTTCATGTTCCATTGAAGGGGTCACAGGAATATCATCGAGAAAGGTACTGGAGTCAATTATTGTCGATCCCGCAAAACCTGTCGCCTCCAACATGTGTTTATTTTTCTCTACTACGTTCAGAGGGAGTCTTGAAAGAGAAATCGAAACTTCGTGGATTGTGCTACTAAATATGGGTTCACCTGGTGATTGGAGGCTTGACGCATTGGATGATTCATTGTGAATCGAGCTCTCTGAGGGAGTTTCATTGATGATGATATTTGTCTTGATTGGATTGGTGGATGATTCAAAACTGTTGGTTTCATTCACGAGTATTCCATCACAATCCACCTTTTCTGGGATCTCAGAAGTGTGAGATGTAGTATTTACGTTGCTGAGAAGGCCTGTCTTGTCTTTAGATGTTTTATCATAATGGACTGCTCTTGGAACCAACTCAGATTGCACCTCAGTGTCCGTGGATACAACTTCTAGACGAACTACCTTATTTTCGTCAGTATTTAGCAAATCTAGAATACCAGTTGTAAAAATCTCATGAAATTAGCTGTTCCATCAAAATTATACAGTATTTAGAACGTCAATTACCTTTTCTCAATCGTTGAAAACTTGATAGCTCCGAAACGAATTTGTCGAGGTCAATATCCTCACTCAAAGCGAAAGATCGAATAGGTGTATTGATGTTCGATTGGGACAAAATATTCTTATCAACAAAGAGAATGCTTCCTTCCTCATTTTCAGCAATTTCTTTCGATGCTTTTACAAAATCTACCTCTTGTGGTCCCTCTAATTCCCAATTGTCTTCAATATGTTCAAGATCTCCTTCCAGATTAGATTTCAGATCAGCCAAGGCTCTTTCATTATCTACGAAAATTTTATAGGCATATTATTTCCAAAAAAAAGATAAATGAAGACGATACAGGGTCTGCATTGGGACATCCGTTAATGAAAAGTTATAGGAACAGAGTGGAATAATGGAAATTTACTTACGGCAAATTGCAATTACACGTGCAGCGTACTTCTTATGGTCACTGTATTTCACAGAGATTTTTTTACGAGAAACAGCAACATTCTTCAGGGGACAAATATACCAGATTTCATCGGCGAAAAGAACCAAAGCCAACATGATAATGATTGGATGTGGAAATTACTTAATTACAGCCTCATTAGTGATTTAATGTCCAGCATCGTGGTGAGTACAAAGAATGTGACGCCATATTAGCTTCTTTCCATTCGTGGGATTCCCAGAAAAATATACAGGGTCGATAAAATTATAAATGACATGATCAATTGACGACAGAAAAGAAATTACCAACTGAGTGAATACCCAATGAATTTACCGACGGATTCTGTCAAAGTTGAAGATAGTATTCAATCAAGATTTCCACCGCGAAACTTGACCCTGAAATGTCTAAATCGATATCAATCAAACTATCCTACTTGATCACAGTTTTTCCGTTTGTTTCATTAAAGTTATTAATCCGGGATAATTTATCATCAATATTTTCTGAAGTCCTCATAATATCCTTTACACCGATAATGTCATGTCCTCATAATGGACATAGGGTACAAATTGAATGTTCTCGTATCTTCCATATGTCCCTGTAGTATCCAATCGATAAAATGGTCTTGTGTCCCCGAAAATATTTCGGATAAGATAATGAGGAAAATGTTGATTTCAACCAGTACGTCTTTTTTGGAATGAAATTTGGAAGAAATTCCATTCATTCCTCCAGAAATATCTTCATTTATTCAAAAAATTTTCTACAAATGAAATACATAGAACGAGACATTTTTGATTGTCATTTGTCATGAAAAGTAAGATATTCTATTTCGTTGAGCTTTTATGAAGTCTGAAAGATGATACGAGAAAATGTCCTAACACCATCTCCCAGCAACTCTCTTAATCAGATTGTATGGAAATTCAAAAGTTATAAAAAAAAA
>NW_021681753.1:0-1126 GCF_001412515.2 Diachasma alloeum
TGTGACAAAACCCAAAAATGAATCACTTAAATAATTAACAATCACACTTAGGAACTGGTTCACTAATCACTTTTATTACACCGCGTTCAGTGAGTAAAGCATAAATCCTGAATCTCCAAACATTATATTTTTCACCATCGAACAACTTAATGTTTCTCCTATCGCTTTTCAACGACGTAGACATTTTAANTTGGATTATGTGTAGGAATACTCAATAAAAACACATTAGTTTTATTCTTCAAAGTAAAACTCTTTAATGATCGCACGCAGAAGGTATATCTTTCTCCAACGAAGTCTCTAGGACGACTAACTAAAAGTCATGAGAGTTTTCACTCTCTGGACCCATTTGACAAAAGGCCCTTGTTTCAATTTTCTTCAGCCTCTCCTTTGTGACTCACCATGAGGACTGTTTTTCTTCACGTCTCTATTTTCTAAGAAAAGCCATAAATGTCACCCTGAGTGTTTGGGTGGAAAAGAGAAAATGTTTAACTAAACTAAGAAATTAATTTTTGTATTCAGGCACGAATTCCAACAATTGACGATGTTCTTACGATAATTGACATTTGAATATTCTGCCCGATACCTGCCTCATACTTGTACCATAATATTACGAGGTATTATCGATACTTTGCTTGAAAATACTTTAAATTAATTTTTTTCGATTTCACTCCGAGACTTGGTCGATACTTTGCGTTGAAACACTGCGACTGGTGACTGTCTCATGCTTATTCGATTGATTGGCGAGGTTCTTACGATACTTGACATTAAATATTCTGTCCGATACCTGCTCATACTTGTACCATAATATTACGAGGTATCATCGATACTTTGCTTGAAAATACTTTGAATTATTTTTTTTCGATTTTACTCCGAGACTTGGTCGATACTTGGCTTTGAAACACTGCGACCGGTGACTGTCTCATTCTTGTTCGATTGATTGACGAGGTTCTTACGCTACTTGACAGATAAATATTCTGTCCGATACCTGCCTCACACTTTCACGATTATATTATGAGGTATCATCGATACTTTGCTTGAAAATACTTTGAATTATTTTTTTTCGATTTTACTCCGAGACTTGGTCGATACTTGGCTTTGAAACACTGCGACCGGTGACTGTCTCATT
>NW_021681753.1:6989-7207 GCF_001412515.2 Diachasma alloeum
GATAAAGATGGGAGGTTTTTAAGTCGATGGGAGGATTGATGGATGATGTGTGTGATTACTGACATAAAAAAAACGAAAAGCAAAGAAAAACAATAATTCCAATTTTAATTTTTTTTTTGGATTTTGGAAATGATTTTGGAAGCGCAGCGATAAAGATGGGAGGTTTGTGAGTCGATAGGAGGATTGATGGATGACGTGTCTGATTACCGACATGAAAA
>NW_021681753.1:7315-8875 GCF_001412515.2 Diachasma alloeum
TGATTTTGGACGCGCGGCGATAAAGATGGGAGGTTTGTGAGTTGATGAGAGGATAGATGAATGACGTGTGTGATTACTGACATTAAAAAAAAAGAAAAACAAATAAAAAAAAATAATGATTCCAATTTTAATTTCTTTTTTTGGGTTTTGGAACTGATTTTGGACGCGCGGCGATAAAGATGGGAGGTTTGTGAGTTGATGAGAGGATAGATGAATGACGTGTGTGATTACTGACATTAAAAAAAAAGAAAAACAAATAAAAAAAAATAATGATTCCAATTTTAATTTCTTTTTTTGGGTTTTGGAACTGATTTTGGACGCGCGGCGATAAAGATGGGAGGTTTATGACTGGATAAGAGGATTGATAGAGGACGTGACAATTATCGACATAAAAAAAATGAAAAATAAAACAATAATTAAAATTTTAATTTTTTTTGGCGTTTTGACAATGAGTTTGAACACGCGGCGATANGCGTTTTGGAAATGATTTTGAACGCGCGGCGATAATGGTGGGAGGTTTGTGAGTCGATGGGAGGATAAGTGGGATACATGCTCATAACCGACATGAAAAAAAAAAGAAAAACAAAAGAAAAAAAAATAATTTTCATTTTCATTTTGTTTTTCGCTTTTGGAAATGATTTTGGACGCGCGGTGATAAAGATGGGGGGTTTGTGTGTCGATGGGAGGATAGGTGGAAGACGAGCTCATAACCGACATAAAAAAAACGAAAAACAAAAAAAAATTATAATTTCAATTTTAATTTACTTTTTCGCTTTTGGAAATGATTTTGGACGCGCGGGGATTAACATGGGGGTTTTATGAGTGCATGGAAGGATTGATAGATGACATGACGATGACCGACATAAGAAAAATGAAAAATAAAACAATAATTCAACTTTTGATTTTTTTTTTGGCGTTTTGGAAATTATTTTAAACGCGCGGCGATAATGGTTGGAGGTTTGTGAGTCGATGGGAGGATAGGTGGAGGACGTGCTCATAACCGACTAAGAAAAAACGAAAAACAAAAGAAAAAAATAATTTGAATTTTAATTTCTTTTTTTGCTTTTGGAAATGATTTTGGACGCACGGCGATGAAGATGGGGGGTTTATGAGTAGATGAGAGGATAGATGACGTGCCTAATAACCGACAGGAAAAGAAAAACAATGGAAAAAAAAATCAATTTCCTCTTTGGGTTTTGGAAATTGTTTTGGAAGAGTGGGGATAAGAATGGGGAGTTTGAAAGTGGATAGATGGGTGACAGGCCTAATGACCAAAGAAGAAGAAACCAGAGCAAAACTATTTTGTTGCGCTACGTTTTATTTTTGATGGCCCTGAGGAGGGCCGATTGTGAATGCAGCTCATACTGGCAGGTGCTGGAAATGGCCTCCTCCGGCAGCCACGCAGGCATGAATCCTTCGAAGGACATCCATCCTCACTCGTTGGAGCATCTCAACACTGACATTGGTAGTGGCCGCATGCAGTCGAGCCACCAATTCCTCCACGGTCTCCGGCTCGGTCTCGTAGACTTGGTCCTTTAGATAGCCCCAAAGGAAGAAGTC
>NW_021681753.1:8992-9544 GCF_001412515.2 Diachasma alloeum
GAAACTCGAGCCAGGAGATGCAGGGCAGCGCCTGCACTACTGTCAAGAGTTTCTAGCCTTGTATTACCGGAATGAAAACTTTTTATCCCAAATCCTGAAGACAGACGAAAATCTATTTACCAGAGAAGGCATTTTCAATCAGCATAACTTACATAATTATGCTGTTGAAAATCCTCACTCGGTAAGGGAAAAAAGTTTTCAGTCACGGTGAAAAGTGAACGTGTCGGGAGGAATAGTGGGTGACCGAGTCCTACTTTCCCAGCTACCGGATTANTACATAATTATGCTGTTGAAAATCCTCACTCGGTGAGGGAAAAAAGTTTTCAGTCACGGTGGAAAGTGAACGTGTGGGGAGGAATAGTGGGTGACCGAGTCCTACTTTCCCAGCTACCGGATTATGTGAATGTGAGTATTCATCAAGCCCGCATTCGCACACATACGACATCGAGGCGGCAAAATAATGATTTTTTTCCATTTTTGTTTTTCTTCAGGGTCAACACTATCTCGCATTAATCACGCAGACTCTTCCTGAAATGCTGGACGATGTACCAC
>NW_021681754.1:0-558 GCF_001412515.2 Diachasma alloeum
CGAAGAGATTGAAAAAAAAATTTTTTTCAAATGAATTCTCCAAAGTGCGAAGTTTGAAAAAAAAAATTTTTTTTCAATTCAAAAATTCATTTCTCCGACCCTAACTGCGACTAAAGGATGAAATTTGTGTCACTCATTGTGTATTAAATGCTCAACAAGTTGGCACAAATCCCCTTAGCGCCTGTTAGGGAGGCAGTAGTGAATTTTCGAAAGAGTGAAGAGAATGAAAAAAAAAATTTTTTCCAAATGAATTCTCCAAAGTGCGAAGATTGAAAAAAAAAATTTTTTTTCAATTCAAAAATTCATTTCTCCGACCCTAACTGCGACTAAAGGATGAAATTTGTGTCACTCATTGTGTATTAAATGCTCAACAAGTTGGCACAAATCCCCTTAGCGCCTGTTAGGGAGGCAGTAGTGAATTTTCGAAAGAGTGAAGAGAATGAAAAAAAAAATTTTTTCCAAATGAATTCTCCAAAGTGCGAAGATTGAAAAAAAAAATTTTTTTTCCATTCAAAAATTCATTCCTCCGACCCTAACTGCGACTAAGGGATGAAATTT
>NW_021681754.1:666-1081 GCF_001412515.2 Diachasma alloeum
TGCGACTAAGGGATGAAATTTATGCCAACGTATTGAGCATTTAATACTCAATAAGTGTCACAAATTTTATCCCTTAGGGCCAGTTAAAAAACGCACTTTAAAAAATTCACTCCTCCCTCCCTAACTGGCCCTAAGGGATAAAATTTGTGTCACTTATTGAGTATTAAATGCTCAACACGTGGGCACAAATTTCATCCCTTAGTCGCAGTTAGGATCGGAGGAATGAATTTTTGAATTGAAAAAAAAATTTTTCTTTCATTCTCCGCACTTTGGAGAATTCATTTGGAAAAAATTTTTTTTTTCATTCTCTTCGCTCTTTCGAAAATTCACTACTGCCTCCCTAACAGGCGCTAAGGGGATTTGTGCCAACGTGTTGAGCATTTAATACACAATGAGTGACACAAATTTCATCCCT
>NW_021681754.1:1147-1357 GCF_001412515.2 Diachasma alloeum
AATCTCCGCACTTTGGAGAATTCATTTGAAAAAAAATTTTTTTTTCAATCTCTTCGCTCTTTCAAAAATTTACTCCTCCCTCCCTAACTGGCCCTAAGGGATAAAATTTATGTCACTTGTTGGGTATTAAATGCTCAACTCGTGGGCACAAATTTCATCCCTTAGTCGCAGTTAGGATCGGAGGAATGAATTTTTGAATTGAAAAAAAAA
>NW_021681754.1:1441-1686 GCF_001412515.2 Diachasma alloeum
CTTAATCTCAATTAGGAGGGGAGAGGTGAATTTTTAATTACCGGGAGTCACTGTACGCCGCAAAACAATTATTTTTCTTACTGCGCTGTGATTTTCATTACAGTTTCTTCCATTTTTTACAGAGATTAAGGGATGAAAGAAGGTGAATTGATGGGTAATTTAGTTCTCCGTCAAACAGCCTTTTCGTCATTCGAGCGAGAGATAGAGAGAGAGAGAGAGAGAGAGAGAGAGAGAGGGAGAGAGGG
>NW_021681755.1:0-10710 GCF_001412515.2 Diachasma alloeum
CTATCGACATCAGGCAGAGAGTTTATGGAGTACACAAGATCACCTTCTTCGAGTTGNTGTAGACCAGCAATTCTATCGACATCAGGCAGAGAGTTTATGGAGTACACAAGATCACCTTCTTCGAGTTGAGCATACACAGCATCATTCTTGGTCCAAATGAACTTGAAACCACAAGGTTTAAGAACAGTCCTGGCTTTACCCAACAGTCGATACGTTTTGGAGGAGATCAGCTAATTGATGTTGATAATATAATCACCACCATTCCGATTGAGGGGTGTAGAAGCAGGAGACAAGCCAGAGCTATCAATGTTAGAGAACATCAGCTTGCCTTTGTTTCTCTTGGCGGTAATGATGGCGTGGAGCAGTTCTGGGGAAGCAAGGTTCAATCCAATTGACACACGTTCACGAGGAACATTGTTCGGTTGTTGAGTAACAGCACTGGCAGAGGTAACAGGTACGGGGTGAACCTGAGATTTCCTCATGAAGCGAACATTAGAGACATCAGAGGGATTGAAATCAGGTTTTAGCACTCGTAAAACTGCTAAAGCTAGCGGTGTGGGCTCAGAGGGACCATCACTTTCAGGAAAACCAGAAATGATGAGCTCAATGGAAGACTGCTGATGGCCGGCGATCCATTGAAGGCTGAAAGAGCTCAAGTTGACAGCAGCAACGACACGTTGTAGCGTAGCAGAGTCGACAGAGGACTGAGAGGGTGGAGCAGCAGCAGACGAGGCATTGAGTTGCACAGTGAGATCAGCTACAGACTGCTGGAGTCCACGAATCTCATCACGTTGCGTCGTAGCAATCGTTTCAACATCATCCATACGTTTGAGCAGAGCTGGCAGTTGGTCAAGAGTTGATACTTTAACCTTAACAACAGCAAGCTCAGACTGAACAGAGTCAAGTTGGGTGGAAAGGGCGTCCAGCTTCTCAGTACGTTTAGTGATGATCGCCAGAGACTCAAGGATACTAGCATTTCCTGCATCAGACGACACAGTCTCTCCTCCAGGGAGTGGAGTAGGGAACGACGGGGGACGGGCATAGACACTGGGGCTCGCACCACCACCAGAGCGCCATGCAGTAGATCCATTGGAGCTAGCAGAATTAAAACGTGTGCGCATGGGTGGTAAGGGAGAGGATATCCCCTTTGTAGAGTAGCAGGGCTGACACATCCTAATTTTGGCCCCATTCTCATTTGCCACAATTTGGGTTTTCATACAAACCTGGTGAAAATGCAAGTCACAGACACGACAGTGCGCCATTTTCCCATTTGCAGCGCGTTCACACTTCCCACACTTCTCCCCATCAACCATTTCGTCGATGTGAGCTGATGTATCAGTTGAGACAGATGCAAGAATGGGCAGCAGTAGCAGGAGATAATTCAAAATTCAAATATTGCGCCCGATCACCGATCAAACAGGCACCTCCCAAGGACCGTAGATAAAGCAGGAAATCCTCGCAGTACAGAGTAGGAGCTTCAATACTCAAAGCAGGGTTAGATGGCGCAGCAAGAGAATTCAGCGAAAGACAAGGATGATCAGGCGTGGAGAGAAAGATAGCGACAGATGCACAGAGGTTATGTTGTCAAATGCCAAACACTATAATGTCTCCAGATGCTCGAAAAAACAACCAACTCGGAGAAATTAATGCTCCAAATGTTGGTTGCAAAAAGGCGCATGCAACAAACTATAACAGAAAAAACGCCCGAGGGCACGAAAGGCAGAAAAGCAGTTTGAAGCAGGAGTGAAAGAAACAGTGTGCAAGCTACTTACAGGTCGGTAAAGAAGAAGGATGCAGAGGAGAGGTTACCCTGGCGGGAGCTCCTGGAGGCGAGGCTGCAGGGGTTAGAATCGGGAATAGCGAGTGAAGTTGCTAAGCATCTTGACAGCTGGAATATCCAGAGGGTAGAGGAGCATCTCACAATATATTCAAGCCTGCAGGGGCTTCACTTACAAATGAAAGAGGAATTGGCAATTCTGAGGTCTTAATTAGAGGTTTTGATCAGCTCGAATAAGACGTGCAACTGCAGATGCAGAAATGGGGGGAGGAGAAGAGTATGGATGCGAGCAGTCATGAAATGAGCTCTTCCAGGGATTCGCAAGACAGGATACCTCGCACAAGCTCACCAGGAAGCTCGAGGAGGAAAAAACATAAGTCGAGACGCGGAAGGGGGAGCCACCCCGCCTACAGATGAGGGGTACGCCTCACCGGCATCACCTAGGGAGAGCAGGCTAAGAGCCCCACCTGCGGAACGCACAGGACCGCAGAGAAGCCTGGAGAACGGAAAGGCACAGCGAGGAGGGCGCACCCACGTGGCTAATGACAGGCAGAACTCAACTAGTCAGAGAACAACAACTGAGTCCCAGCCGGCTTACACGGGGAGAGGGAGTTTAGGCAGTCAGGCTGAAAATCCGACTCAAATCAGGCCACATGGCCTGAGGAGGCTAGCCGAGGAGGAGATCCCAGAGGAGATGGAGACTAGAAAGATGAGGAAGAAAAACCTGGTAGTGAGGGGCTGGAAGCTTACAAACGGGCCAGGGGATCCAGTATTCCTGGAATACGAAATTGTGGATATAATTGAGCAAGCCACGGGGATCAAGCCAGAGATCGAGAGGCTTTTGGTGGTCGAGAATGCCATTATTCTTCAAATGAGGACACTCCGTACTAAGCTGAATATTATCAGGCGCAGGGGTTCCCTGAGAAGGGTACGGGGAGTGGATCTATGATTGGATGATGATCTAACGGCCAGAGAGATCGAAATCCAGAAGGCCTTGAGGAACGAGGCAACACGCCTAAGTGAGAGAGGGATAACCTAAGGAGGGTTATGCTAAATTTTTTATTAATGGTGTGGGTTGGAGCTGGGATGAACGAGAGGGCAATTTTAAACGTCTCCCCTGGAAGAATTTTTTTGGGGGGGGGGGGAAACGTAACTGAGAAGGCTTCAAAAGTGGTCACATGGAATATTTCGGGCTTAAAAAATCTTGGATTAGCTTGGAAGTTCATGAAGGAGTACGATGTGATCCTGCTCCAGGAGACGTAGGTAGAAGAGAAGAACTGGAAAAGTTGGCAGAATCGATTAGACAATAGTTATACATGGAAGATGGAGGCGGCAATAAGCATACACAAGAAAGGAAGAGCTAGGCGGGGTCAAGTGGTTGTAGTCAGGCGGAGCTTGGGCGAAAGAGTGGCTGTTGAGAAGTGGAGATACGGGTTCCAGCTGCATGGCCTGAAGACGGGGGAGGGCTAACCTCTCAGGCTGGTCGCTGTATATAACAACGTGGGAATGAAGCAGATTGTAGCAGCATTGAGACCATTACTGGAGGAAGCGACGGTCCAGGATGAGGAGATCGTGCTGGCAGGGGATAGGCGCGTGGGCACTCATTCGGGCCCTCTCTTGGAGGAAGGAGCAAGAGATCTTGGGGGGGATCCTACCCCTTGGCACCTGAGGAGGAAGCAAGAGACCTAATGAATGGAGAGCTGGCCGAGGAGGAGGTCTCTAGAGCGCTGAGAACCTTGAAGAGCCGAAAAGCCCCTGGTGAGGACGGAGTTGTAAGGGACGTCTGATATCACTTCCTCCAGAGGGATTGGGTGAGCTGTTCCAGGTCTTGAGGGAGGTGTGGAGGATAGGAGAGCTGGTAACCGGATGGAAGAATTTTCCCCACCCATAGGGCAGGTGACGGGAATGATGCCGGAAATTATCGGGGGATTTCACTCCTTGATGTGATCTATAAAGTACTTACCAGGATCATGGTCGACCGACTCTATGCCTGGGCGGAGGGAAATAAGGTATTATGCGAGAGCCAGGCGGGGTTTAGACCAGGGAGGGGGACTCGAGATCATATTTTTGTACTGAACGCCTTGATTAATAACCGTCTGAGGACCACGGGAGGAAAGTTATACGCAGCTTTCGTGGATTTCAAGGCCGCCTTTGACCTGGTGGATCGAGGCAAACTGATGGAGAAGCTGTGGGAATATGGAGTGAGAGGGAAAATGCATAAGATGCTGAGGGGCATTTATGCATGTACGGAAAACGACATCCTCATAGGCAGGTCAATCCCAGAGAGTTTTAGGACCAGGACGGGAGTCCGACAAGGATGCCCACTCAGCCCAATTCTTTTTGCGTTTTTCATCAATGATCTGGAAGAGGTCTACAGAAAGCAAGGGGTTGGTGGAGCAGTGATGGGCAGGGTGAAGGTGTACTCGCCTAAGTTCGCCGATGACGTGGTGCTGGTGTCGGAATTCCTGTAGGAGATGAGAACGATGCTAAAAACACTGGAAAGATACGCGGAGAATAATAACTTGACCATAAATACCCAAAAAAACAAAATGATGGTTTTCTCCAAGGGGGGCCGGAAGAAGGAGGAGGATTGACTCCTGAATGGCCAGAAAGTTGTTGGTGGTTGGAGAATTCAAGTACCTCAGCTTTTGGTTCTCCTCGGGAATACTTACAAGAAACATTACCTTAAAATGGCAGCAAAGGCGCAGCGTCTGATCAATACGACCTGAAGTCTCTTCAAAAGGACTGGGATCAGCTCGCTGAGACGCCGACTGTACATGCAAAACACTCTGGCCAAGGCAGGTTGCATTTATGGGGTGAAGATTTGGGGGTGGGACAAGAGTGAGATCCTGGAGAGAGTATACAGGCGTCTAGTCAAGATGTCAATGGAGATCAGCTGAAACACTTCCAATTATATTCTAAGACTGGAGTCTCGGAGGGCGAGCTTGCATATAAATGCAGTCAACAGGGCTTCCCGGTACATGTTGGAGGTACTGGGGATGGAAACTGACCGGTGGCCGAGACTGTGCCTACTGGAGGAATTCCGAAACGCAAGTAATGGTAACCCTTCCAAGTGGGCCAGCTCAGTGAAGAAAGTCATGGAGGAAGCGGAGTGCGGAGGAGTTATTGAGAGCCTATGGAAGGATCAGGAGAATGAAGACAGCATCGAAAGGGTAAGAAACGTGGCAGAGGTTCTTTTGAGTATAGAGAGAGAGGAGGACAGGAGGAAAGCAGAGGCCTCATCTTACTGCAGTGGATACTTGGTCTGGCTCTACTCTAATTTGACAGTAGTGCAAGTTGATGAACGCAGCTACTTCTATTGGAAGCCCCCGGACATAACGGGCAAGGTTAAAGAGCAATGGGCTCGGCTGCGCTGTGGAAACTTGGGTAGACAGGGCAAAAAAGGTTTCATCAACACCGTGTGTCGGCTCTGCGGACAGGAGCCAGAAACCTTCTTGCACGTCTGGGAGTACGAGGAGGCTATGGCTGCCATCGACGTGAAATGGACTGAACCCCTTAGAGCGTGGAAGGAAGAGGCTAGAGGGGAGTCTCTGAGGAGAAAATTGGTACTGGCTCTGAAGGGCAAACCCCTTAGAGCATTGAAAATTTGGCATTAATAACAGCAGATGAAGCCATGGGAGAGATGGCCGGTGGAGAGGCTGCACGGTGATACTTAACCAATTTGACAAATATGATATTTCGAATTTTCATTTTCGATGTTTCCTCTAAGATACAAACTAAACAGTTATTATTATAGTACGACTTTATGTTATGTTAATTTCTGCACAGAAATGTTTATGAAAACTCCTATTTTCACGTTGAAAACATGTAAAAAGCCTAATCGGCTATATTTGGACAATAAATTAAATTAAATTATATAGCGTTCCACGTCTTTGTGACGTCATAGGAAATTAGTTGGATAGGATTTGGATGAGGTAGGACGGGATCCGGGATTATTCTCAATATGAATTAACAATAAATATTTACTGAAAAAAAATGAATAGTCCAGACCGGGATTTGAACCCGGGACCTTCCGATTATGCATCGGGTGCTGTCCCAACTGAGCTATCTGGTTCCTGGCCATTTCTTCATTTCAAATTTTTTGTACATATTGAGCTCCGCCGTCTTTCATACGGCATTCATTTTTCATTAAAGAAAAATGATCTTTTTTTCGTCGAGTTAGAGACGTTTATTTCGAGTGGTCTCTACTTTTGACACCGACAGTATACAATGTTTTAATTAGTCAATGCAAAAATTTAAAAAATTGCGAGTCTCATCGGATCGATCGGGTGGGATTCGAACCCACGACTTCTGCAGTCCGGATAATTCTCTCTCTCAGTGCTAAAGTTCTAATTTGATGAGATGCAAAAAACAGCGCGATTTTATTCAATTTCACACTTAACTCTCGTTGGTCTAACTTCTAAGGATCATGCGGCAATACTGCACATGTGTTCCCTATAACCTCGTAAATTCGGTCCGAGTAGTTACTTGAGCGGACCGTTGCCAGACGTTAGAACCGCGCGGATTCCAACCACCCAATATGGTCATCATATCAATCACGAAGCCTTTAATTTTATTGTTTGCAATTATCAGTCCGGAAACTTATGTTTTGTAATGTCGCAAAAAAACTAGAGAGTATAACGAATAATGTCATATACGTCGAGACGTGGAATCACCGTCATTTTTCCTTTCGGTCAGGTTAGACGTAAATGACCGGTTTGTGATCGTTTTCTCAATCACCGTCACAGTTACACTGCTTTCGATACCAGCCAAAATAACCAAAAATCGTCTATATAATTGCAAATTAATCGTCATTTTCATTTCGGACGTTATCATTTATTATTTTATTTATTAATTATTATCAATGATCCCGTTCTCTATGATATACTGTTAGAAAAAGAAAATGATTTTTTTTGGATACCTGACTAGTACTTTTCAGGACAGTGCCACTGAATGCAATTTGAGGGGGAAAGAACATAAAATTTTCGGATTTCACTGAGAATTCAATAAAATTCTAAAATTTTGATAAGCATGACGATGAGAATTCTTAGAAAATTTAATTCTTAGAATTCTTAGAAAAGTGTACTGGAAATTTCAGCTAAAATTTTTTAACAGCGTAAAAATTGCTGGACTTGTAGTCAAAAATTGACCGGTCATTTTTGTCACTCACATCTCTAAATACACGGTTATATGTACGAGAAAATGCTGTAAGACTATGAACTATTGGATTGACGTTGGGAGTATATAGCTCTTATGCACGCAACGTGTTAAAATTCAGTTTTTCAAAGATCGTTTTCTCGAAAAAGTATTCGGAAATAACGGTTGGTAGGGCGCCTAAAAAAACTATTGGTGTATTTTACAAACTCTGAAGAGAATTTCCCCCAGAACGATTTGCCCGAACTAATGGGATATCCTTAAACGGTTTTTTTTTGTTTTATTTATGACCAGTCTTCTGCCAGTATTAGGAGGCTCATTATGATTTTCTGTTACAGCTGGACGATTACAGCAACCGCCTGGCCCGTTACATGCGGACTCAGCCGATTTCTCGTGGTGACAGTGTTGCAGTGATAATGGAAAATCGTCCTGAATACGTGGGGACGTGGTTGGGATTAAGCAAAGCTGGTTTTGTCGGCGCGCTTGTTAATACCAACCTTAGGAAAGATGTGTTAATTCACAGTGTTAAAGCTGCTAATTGTAAATCCATTATTTTTGGAGCCGAGTTGAAAGATGGTGAGGACTTTTAGATGTTTCAGAGTCAATAATTACTTCATAGAAATGAAAAAAATGCATTCAATCGTCTCGCGAAACAAGTTGAATGATATGAGTTTGATAACAACATTCTGATTATTTCGCGGATAAGTCCAAAGTTAATTGATCTAAAATGAAGACGTGAGAAATTATCTTTCAAATCATCAAATTTGCTGAAAAAAAATGTCTTCGACATAGCCTTTTGGAAAAATTTCATGCGTTAATGTCCCAATAGGCCAATGACAACAATGATAATAATTTTTCAATTAATTCATGATTATTTTCAGTTAGAATGAAAGCGGTCAATGATTTTCTGACTTATTCAATTCATCAGAATCATGACAAAAAAATATTGTAGTTTCGATACATGTAAAATTGAATCCAAAAATTCAGTATCAGTATTATTTTGAAAATATCTTGAAAATAGCGTTTTTAGCAAAAAATATTAGTAGTATTCACCCAAAGTTCATTTGAATTAGATAAATTTTATTTTCATCCATGAAATAAAATGTTTTGAATATATACAAAAATGTTATTTATTATTTCTTAATTATTTCTTTACTATAATAGAAAGATTTCCATTAAAATAACCCTTAACTGGTTGCGCTTTTCTAGCATCTCACTCGCTCTACGGTAGTGACCTATTGGGAATTGGTGGATGGGCGTATGACATCTGGTGGTGAAAAAAGAATCATTTTAAGATAGCAAACGTCTCCGCTCAATGGGACTGTAATGCAAACTGAGCTGTCTTCAAAAGTCAATAACTCGAGAGTGGCAGAGTGAAATTCAACAAATTATAAATCATTCTGAGATTATTTTTTTTAAGCTTTGAAATGAGATTAATTTCATTCAAGTGGTATCAAAATGAAATTCACCCCATAGACTTATATGTAAAGTGCTATGTCAAGACCGTAAGCTCCGCCCATCCACCAGTTCCCATACGTTGCGTATGGTTTGGCGGGGATTCCCTGACGATGTGACCACTTAAGGGTTAAATGCATATATGAGTTGAATAATTTCCAAAATACAAAAATTATTGAAACGAATAGAAAACTTTAAAATGAAGAGTTTCTTCCGTGTAATGATAGCACTGATTTGTGATATTTTTTGGGGATTGTAGCCATCGCAGAGATCAAAGATAAGCTCCCAGATGTCGGTCTGTACCAGAGCTCGAGGACACCAGATACTCCAGTTCTCCAAGGAAGTGTTGATTTAAATAAATCAATGGCAGATATTTCGTCCGCTGCGGTGGAAGTTGATCTTTCATTGGGATGTCCCAGGGACAAACTTATATACATCTATACGTCAGGAACTACGGGAATGCCGAAGGCCGCTGTTATCAATAACTTGAGGTGAGTCGCAATTAATTCGATCAAGTTTCATTTGGTCGTGACCACTTCCTCCGTTCATTGAACGTGAAAAATCACAACATAAAAAAATGGTTCTCTCAGATTCATGCTGATGTCTTGTGGCGTATACTACATGCTTGGCCTTGAGCAGACGGATCGAGTTTACGATCCACTGCCACTTTATCATACTGCCGGTGGAGTTGTTGGAGTTGGTCCAGCTCTTTGCGTTGGAATCACGGTTGTACTTAGGAGAAAGTTTAGTGCTTCCAAATTTTGGGCTGATTGCATTGAACATAAATGCACTGTGAGTTTTGTTATCAATAATTTTGCCATTACTGCATCGAGGGAATGATGATAAATTACAAATTTCTATCGAAATTTTCGGTGAATTCTATTGAAAGAATACATGATTATCCTATAGAACTTATTTTGTTGGAATTATCTTCTATAAGAATTTCTAGGCATCAACATTTCATATTTTTGCTTCTGAATGGAAGCTTTGGAATCGTTGATTTTAACGATTTTCCAAGTCTACCTCGAAATGACGTAGAATGTCATGAAACGTGAAAATTTGACGTTTTTAGAAAATGTGTGTATGTATATCCGGATGTATGTGGGAATTTGTCGGAAAATTTTTATAAATGTGGACAGAAAACGAACTAGGTAAAGTTGAAGCTAAAAATCTGAACTTTTGCCACATCACTGATATTGCTTTGGAGCACTTCTGGGCGCGATTTCTGCTCAATCGGTGAAGTAGTTTTCGGGATACAGCAATTTCTCAAAAATCTTTTTTCCTCAATATGTCGAAAAGTATGTGACTGAATTGAATTTTTTTTTATGTCAACATATGCCTTGTAGTAATATCTATCAAGCAAATCACAATATTGCGATGTAACTAGGGACAGTTTGGTGATAATCGGCATTTTTCGTTTTTATGAGAAAATCGTTCTATGCAGGATAACTCCAGAAAAAATTTAAATAGAAAAAAATAGGAAAAATTTAAATAGGAATGTTGAAATTTGGTGATATCGTAGCTTTTATGATATTACAGAGTGGGATTATGGGTAAGCAAAATCGGATAAGTGGTTTAGGTATTCAACTTTTTGTGAAATGCTGTTCTGTTCAATATCTCCCAAACTACTGGTCCGATTAATCTTTTCTAAATACTCGTTTTACCACCCCCTTTCAAGATCAATTAAAATATCAATACCCGTTCATACAAAGTTTTCGAGATATTCGTATTTTTCTAATTTTTTCAACTGAGAGTTAATGTGGCGTTCCATAATACGCATAAAACTTGGAATAAACATCTGAGAGATTTGGGCTACTAACTAGTATTATTGAGTCACACTTGTATATAAAATTTTGTGTTGATCGATTCCATACATTCTGGTACCCTGGCGGATGAGTCCGAGACCTATCCGAGAGTAGCTCCGACACTCGGAATGGACACTCATTCGACTCTCGGATTTTCGGAGGTTAGGGCGCCAAACTGCAGTAAAGACTCTCGTCCGAGAGTGCATCCGAGAGTTATTTATGCCTTCACAAATCAATTTGTTTATTAATTGAGGGTGCATTAGATAAGTTGAAAATCCTTTGTGGACCCAATGTAGGTAGAAAGGGTAATTGAGGGTCCCTTAAACATTGCTGAAAGCAGTCTCGGATCAAGTCTCGGACGAGAGCAGAGATACGAGAGTGGTTAAGTAATTGGCAAATTAATTATTTAATCATTTCCGATTAGTTAGAGGGGCTTTGAGTAGCAAGAAAAACATTTTTGGAGCGTCTATCGGTGGACGGGGTATGTGAAGGTCCCTTAAACATTGCTGAAAGCAGTCT
>NW_021681755.1:14492-14860 GCF_001412515.2 Diachasma alloeum
ACTCATTTGTAAACTTATTTGTTAATTAATAAACCACTCTCGTATCGCTACTCTCGTCCAAGACTGATTTCCGCAATGTTCAAGGGACCCCCCATTCCTCCCTCTATCGATAGCCGATTGAAAAATCATTCTCTTGAAACTCAATGTGCCTCCAATTAATAAAAAATAATTAACAAACTCATTTGTTAATTACTAAACCACTCTCGTATCGCTACTCTCGTCCGAGACTCGATCCGAGACTGGTTTCCGCAATGTTCAAGGGACCCCCCATTCCTCCCTCTGCCGTGAACCGATTGAAAAATCATTATCATACTACCTGAGGAACCCCTAATTAATCAAAAATAATTAACAAACTCATTTGTTAATTA
>NW_021681755.1:16419-16866 GCF_001412515.2 Diachasma alloeum
TCTCGTATCGCTACTCTCGTCCGAGACTCCATCCGAGACTGCTTTCAGCAATGTTTAAGGGACCTTCACATACCCCGTCCACCGATAGACGCTCCAAAAATGTTTTTCTTGCTACTCAAAGCCCCTCTAACTAATCGGAAATGATTAAATAATTAATTTGCCAATTACTTAACCACTCTCGTATCTCTACTCTCGTCCGAGACTTGATCCGAGACTGCTTTCAGCAATGTTTAAGGGACCCTCAATTACCCTTTCGACCTACATTGGGTCCACAACGGATTTTCAACTTATCTAATGCACCCTCAATTAATAAACAAATTGATTTGTGAAGGCATAAACAACTCTCGGATGCACTCTCGGACGAGAGTCTTTACTGGAGTTTGGCGCCCTAACCTCCGAAAATCCGAGAGTCGAATGAGTGTCCATTCCGAGTGTCGGAGCTACTCT